>NC_052104.1:7135489-7166918 GCF_012273895.1 Zerene cesonia | reverse complement strand
AATATACTTGATTCAGTGTATTGTATGGAAACATTTGCTTTTCAAATCATAATTTTTCATAAACAATAGCTAAACTGGATAAACATGAAGGACATTTGATTTTGTGATTGTGTCTTATGCATAAGAATAACATAGATGACTTTGTTTGTGTAATCAATAATATGCTTGCACTGTATTTACCTTTGGACTTGATTCCTGACTCTGATAATAGGTAGAAAGTTATTAAAGTACTATTCATAGAAATAATATGTGATTAATTAGTCAAACAATTTATTTGTTTCATATAACTAAGTATTAGTTTATCTTCATTATAAGTGTATACCCCATATTAATGATATAAGTTATACTTTCGAAAATAAAAAGAATGATAATAATTTTGAGCAACTTATGCAAATTGTGTCTTAAATTGTCATGGATAAACTGTTTTAATTCTGAACCCAGTAGTCAGGAATCAAGTGACGGTATATTATGAAATTTAAAGCCAAACATTTACTGCTTTCATTCCATAGTGTCAGCGGTTCTGTTATTATTGGCATTTTGAAAGAAAAAAAATCTTTATTGGCTATATAACTCATAACACTGATTTGCAAATCTATGCACTAATATTGTATATTTTGATCAATCTTTCCATATTATTGCAATACATAAATAAGCCAAATACATATTTGTTGTATCGAGTTAATTAATAGCTCCAATGTTGTTGGCTTTAGCATATAGTAATTTAGTACTAGCAATATATAAAAATTTGTAAATCGCTTTTATTTAGAATAGTTTGCAATTGAAACTTCTTGCAAAATGCTAATATTCTTTGGCTAACAGTAACACATCCATTTTCGTGGTACTCTGGGGGTGTCGGTTGATCGCGATATTTGTATTCTTAATGCGTTGCTAATGTTTGCAGATGCCGCGCACTCGTAGGAAGCACTACGCCTCACACTCTCGATCGAGATCTCGGTCGAGGGAAGTCAAGCGGCGTCGTCTTGACGATGAGACGAGGGAGGATTCGTATAGGAAGCGCAGTAGGAGTCGCGAACGTGATAGGTGAGTTATCACTGGTCCCATTATACATTTGCTGTGATAGTGAAACCTCAAGGTCGATTTGGTCTTATGCGCCAGCGACGTTAGCGCCATCTGTTGTTTGTCGAAGTTAACCCTGTGATTGTTGTATGTCCGTAGTTATCGAGCTTTTCTTATAATGCAACAGGTAGCGCTATATTCAACTTTTAAAAAGTCTAAGATGAATATATATATATATATATTTCTTTTTTACAATTTGGTGATAAAATAATATATAATACAATAATACATAAATGAAAGTAGGAGAAAATTTGTAACTTTCATGACAATTAATAAATAAGGTAAAATGTGTTTTATGGTATCTATTAGTATTTAAATAGATACTTAAAGTAATAGTGCGTTTTAAAATAATGACCAGTGGTTTATTATACAAGCTTTTCCATATACCGTAACTATCGATTTACCTACGATATCGGGAATTGCAAAGCAAATTGTAAGAAAAGTAGGGGCAGGAGTCAGGTTAGGGCTACGTGCCGGGTGAACCGGTCGGCCTCACTGCCGGTCAGTGACGCGCTAATACTATTCAATATTCTAGAAAATTCCGTAAACTATGGATGGACCTATTTAACAAGTTTATATTTTCTATTCCCGCGATTGAAATTGCGTTGTTATTGCGTTACTTTTATGATCTTAAGCTGTACAAATAATACATATACACAACAACAAATGTCGTTATGCTTACAAGTTACAAAGGTATACTATATAGGTGTAAAATTATTTTTTTAATAACTCATTTAATTTTCCTCATATCTCAAGGCTCGCGGCACCCAACTTTCTTGCTTTCTACGTTGGTATTTCTCAAAACGTATTGTTGAGTTGAATTTTTGCATCGATGTTATTCCCAAAGACCACGAAGGATCTTTAGATATCAAGCGAAGTAGCGAATGAGATTGCGTCTCCTATATATGATTATGAAAATTACGTAAAAATTATCCCTACAAGAAACACGTTTTCGAAAATGTTAAGTCTGTTCACATATATGGAAAAATAAATGAATGTAAACAAAGTTCTGATTGCCATACAAATTTAGTGTCGCGATGTAATCACATTGACATGGGCTTAATATATGTAGATTGTTTATATTCACCGTTAAGATTCGATCTCACGCCCTCTTTATCGAAAAAGGGAAAAATGAGTTAAAAATTACGTACTATGCAATCGATGGTCGATGATTTATTCGCGCAAGAATCAGGCCACGACACACTGCCAAAGGATAAAGTCATTTATTGAGATATAAAAACGGTGCCCATACGAAATTTCAAGTTCGGCTTGTTTTTGTGATCCTGTCGAAGGTGTCAATCAGTTATGATTAAGGTAGGACCGGTACGAACTGCAAAATGTATGTCTAATGCTCAAATAATATTAGGTTTATATATTTTTGTAGGATCGGGTTCCGTGGGAATGTTATTTTTATCGATGTGCAAATATTTATATAATTGATGGATAATGTCATAGTATCAGGTTTCATTTGACGTTCGCATAAATAATATTTACCAAGTAATATTGTTAGGTAAGTGTTGTTGGTCTCACTATGCCACTTTTAAGACAAGGTTCTTAATAGATTTCCGGTTCTGTTAAAACTGGTACAACAATTTTACAACTTACATGTAAGAGTTGCAAGTTTCTAAAAATCGCATCATAAAAATTAAACGTTTCCTCAAGTCATTCCTTTTATGGAGAGATTACTTTAGCGCCATACGTGATACTGGGTAAATCCAATTAACACAACCATTTTATACCAGAATTGCTTTTTAACTACGAACTGAAATTAAAACTCCCTCAAAATTACCTTAAATGTTAAATTTATTACTCTCGCAGTAAATCAGTTGAACAAACAAAGCAGTTATGTATGACTTTTTATGTGTTTTTCAATAATATAAAATTAAGCTTAATTAATAACAAATGTGATGAATGTCAGGCGTATAAGAAGTTTTAAAATGTACAAAATGGCTTCATTGGGCTGTGTTGTTGCGAGGGCAGGTTATCCTAACCGCTCGCAAGCCTTGCATTCGTGCCTATAAAACTCGTTTTGAAGTCCCTGGCGAAGTTTTAACAACGGGCACGTTATATTTCGCAATTGCATTTAAGCGAGGCTGAGTTAATTTAACAAGCATATCATAAATGAGCTATCAATTTGTACGTACATAGTTAACATTATTTTAAAATTACTGAAATTTCCAACATAAATATTTCCAAACATAAAGTTTATTTTAAAATCGAAGCGCCTCTCGTTTTTGGTAAAGCAATAAATTGTATCCGTCGACTAATACAATATGGTAAATGTATTGTATTAAATCGTGTTGTCGATCTGTCAATATGATATGTTGATGTGTAATCTACTCCAAATTAAACACGGAACAAATTTCGCGTTGACCCTACATGGAAGTGCCTTTTTTGTTGGGTTATAAATTGGTCTATTTAATAAAGCAAATAATTATATAAGGAAACATTAGGTAGACGTAACCTGTAATATAATACGAATTCCACAATATGTTAGGTAAAGTTAATTAATATTCATCACAAGCATAAAATCCCTGATGGATTTTACATTTGAGTACATTTATTATTCGCCAGACAAAGGTCCGACAGCTATAATTGAGACTTAGCCGTAATTTGCGTGCATATGTGTTGCGAAAATGATTCTTTAATCGGCAGCTGGAGCTGCGAATCAAGGATATTGGGCCTAACTGTAAATTACAAGAATCGTCGATAGCGACTGAACGCTATAATTTATTGCACGGAGTCACGTTCCGATTTGAAATAAACCACGAATAGGTATTCCAATATTTGCATTGTGCATTAGATATGTTTTGATTTGTCATTTCTTTCGCAATAAGTGTATGTCAAGGACCTGGAGAAGGTCGCACGTCGAAAAGGCAATCTTTATGTTATCTTTGGGTTTGCCGTTTTATTTTGGCGTTTGTTAACTGTAATCACGTCATCTCTCACCTTACATTTGTAAGTCGGATGTGTTCAAACACACTTGTTTAATGAAAGCAATATTACTGACCGCTGAAGGGCGCCGTTCTTCGAGTTTACAGCGCGATGTACCGTTGTATTTACGGTACTTTATAAGCTTAATGCACTTGTGTCGGAAAACGTTTAAAATTGTCATAGAAAGGTTTCCTGTATTAGACATTTATAGGCATTTACAGGACGTACTAAGTATTGATTTGCTTTCTCGTCGCATATGCTATTAGTTATAGTGTATTATATCTATTGCATAATATAATATGCGTTGATGCAGTTTTTAATTAAGATTCACATAGTTAAATACATACAAAGAAAAGCTTTGCGATTATTTAAGCATTTAACGTGGTTTTTACTAGCAGGTGACAAAATAGTTGTGTGGCATGAATTCGTGATGGGGACAAGAGGTGTTGTTCTTGACACAGTAAAACTAGAAGTGCAGTAGGTGCAGTGGCGACCCACGCTGAGCTTTTTGCAACAAGACTAGCGTAGCTCTCGCATCTGTAACTCGAGCTTTTGCTCTGGCAATTGTAAAAAGTTTGACACTTTGCTGTTTGCGGCATTACATATTATGTCGATGTCTTATTTATTTTACTTGGAAGGTATTTAAATATAACTTTCAAAATATTTTTAATTTCAATGTTAGTCTCGTTTCTAAGAAATGACTTATTGTTATTGAACTAGTTGAAAGTCCTTCATAACAACAAGCAGTCAACTTTTTATGGAATTGGAAACCGAACGGGTCATAACCTTGGGGTACAAAATTAGTTGTGATTTATTTTTAAATGGAACAATGTAAACGGTGATATGATACTACGGAACTTACCTTTTATTGCCAACCTTGTCTTGTATACCATCGATAAAATTCGATAGGCTGGTTATTTGTAAAATAGATAAAAGTATTCATTTCACACAAACTAGATTGTCACAAGACTCGTTGTCCTGTTATTTATTATTCCTCGTTACAGTTTATGGCCAGCTTTGTTTATCCGTCGAGAGATCTGCATAGAGTTTTAACAAGAAACGCTTTCGATGTTGCGAGGTAGTACGCCACAAGTCCGATTTATGTGCAGTATCAGTTTGGGAACGATACGATTGGAAATTTATTGTGTTCCAACACTTGGAAATTCCCAAACTGACGAGATCGTTATTTGTCTATACCCACTCAATTTATATACCCGTATCTTTAACATTCTACATACTATAATGTTTGAAGTTTCACGTTTTCATGATTAACCATTAGTCACGCGTAGATAATTATCATTAACCTTCCCTAATTACTCAGAGCTTACTTCGTGCCCTTATGCTCGACGTGTCTTTGTCTAAACACCACAGATCACAAGGTTAGTGATCATTACGAGAATCGTTTCCTGCTCCCGTACGAACGCATCGGTTTACTGACGCGAGGTCGCTTTTCATATCCTGTTAAATAACAAAGACCTATTCAAACTCGCTAAATTCACTCTGAGGGTACATCATGGTCTCGAACGACACGCATATAATCTCGCTTTATCGCGAAGGTATCGTGACTGCGCTGTTATTTTTATTGCACACAACTTTTTATTTAACTTTGCTAAGATCGAGTTAAACACTTTGAGATATATATTAAGGGCTTTATAAGTCTTCCGGCGCGGCGGCTGACCGTCTGGTTCCTTGGTTTATTCTTATTACAATTTATTACTAAAAAAATATAAGTAACGTAAAAGTTGTGTATGCTCTGTTTACTGTGATTTGTACCAATTGTGTCATAGTTTTATGTATTTATATATAAAACTTTTACTTCTTTGAGCTATTTTGAATTGTGAGTTATATGTTATAAACTCATGTGATGGATGATGATGCAAAGATTAGTGAATGCAACGAAGTAAACAATTAACGAAATCTATTGTTTGATCAATAAACAATATTACACATTCATATAATACATTCGTGGATTAATTATAAATGTTTACAAAATACTCAGCCATATGTACGCAATTAATGAACAAGTCTATTACCGACTTCACTGTACTAAACTTAGACGATAGTTCGTTGCCAAATTGTAGGTCGATTGGCGTTTCAATCTTCATTTAAAACGCTTAAAGTTTAAATGTAAAAATCATTCTATTAATAGAGCTATTTGTGAATCTTTTGCAGTTGTGAGCGTTGAACCGATGATTGCTTTATTATTGAGACGGAGGAAGATAGCCAAAGCTTTGCGTTGTCGACTCTGTACATCAATTATATACAAACAAGGGCCTTATGAATTCTATCTTATACCGCGAGTATAGTTCTTGTTATAAAGAACGATTTATGCTATATGACTCGTTGACATCAATTTCCGCGAGTTTCTTATCAACAGTAAGCGTGTGATTCAGACAATAATGTATTGTCACGTTCTGCAAAACGACGGCGCCGTTGAACGCCTAATTCGCTCGTTTTAGTGAAACTCGGAACAATTGGTCCAGTCCGACTTTCAGTGCATTGACATAATGATATAGTGGACAGTTGTCACCGTCAATCTCCGTCACCGCAGAGCTTGCACAATGGACCACGGTAAATCAATACGCGGTATTGTCCGCCGCTTTTTGTTGCGTACTCCAAATTATGCAACTATGAAAAGTATCGATATCGATCTCTTGTTGCCGTCGTTTTAATGTTTGCTCATAAAAATTCAGTTATATTTTCATAACCACGTTTCGTTATCACTTCATTATCAATAATTCACAACCCTTTAAAGTATCAGTTCTATGTTATTGATATTTATACTTTTGAAAAAAGTTACAAGGATAAAAGTACATTATTTGACCACCGTCTGCATAGTCTATTGTTCGAATTGTTGCGATTCTGTTGGCCGGTTACTAGGGAGCCGTTATAGCGGAGTTTAGGTGCAGACAGGACAGTGCAGTGTAGGACCGATTAGTGAACCGGTCCCAGTACGTTGACTCCCGGGCCGCCTGCGCCTACGATCGCGAATTGTGCCTCTCGCTATTGCACACCCCGCCCCGCACCCCTTGGCCCAACCCCGCCGTCTTGTGGACACGATCGCCTTGTATCCAAACCAGCGCCCTTGTTGAACTTATGCCTATACAGTATATATAGAATGTCGCAATAAAATCTTCGTTCATAGAGCCCTTTGCGCTTATAATGAGCTCGAGTTACCTTTCTTTACACTTTCGTAAACAAAAGTCACGTATGGTATAGTATTTTCTTTGATGATGTTTACAAAAACAGCAAGACATCTAAGTTTCACTTGGCGGATGACAGGTTGCGCCGGTGTCTCGTTATTTTAAATGCACATGTCCGCTTGTATGTAATTGGTCGCAGGTGCGGCCAGTAAATGCATAGGAAACATCTCGTTGGAGTTCCGTAGTGTTAAATTTTAATTCAGCGTAATGAATTAAATTATTAGTTGATAATCAATAAGTAAAAATAAGAAAAAGTTTGTATGAAACATAGAGAAAACTTGTGATGGTACATTATTTTATTTGCAATTTTTTGCTCCTATTACTTCGAAACAAAGTTGACAATAGAAACATAATAGAATTGAAACTTTACATAGGTACAAAAAGTGATAATAGTATATAGATGAGTATAATATTAACTACGGAACCATAAACAAGATTAGATGCTCAACTTTTTTCCGGACGCTTTCGTACCAGTTCAATTTCCAGTTAACTGTATGGACTGCCGTATTATGTACGGAGAAAACTTTCCAACATGGAACAACACCTTAACGATAATATGGTACACATAACTAGCTTATTAAAGTATTACGGGAGCCGTAACATTTATATTATTTTCCGTGTAGTTGTCAAACCGTTTCCGCTTCGTGTATTTTTGTTTAAACCTTTCCCTTTTCCATAGTGGTAAACATAGCAAAAATTAAAAATAACCATGAAAAGGTTTATAAAGGGGTTACAAAGTTACGTGTTCATAAATTCAGTTGAGATAATATTTTGATGGTTCCTCGTTTCCTCGAACCTGGTTTCAAAATGAAACAAACATTTCTGCAAAAAAAATCAGATGCAACAAAATATCATAAACACAGATTCGTACCTAAGTAACTATCGCAAAAGTTCCAAGACACCAAGTTCGGACAAGAACTAGAATACTATACGCAACAAGAAATGTCTCGTTTAGATATGATAAAGCTGTCTCGCATTGTCCTGGTGCATACGGCTGAGGGCTGGGAGGGGGAGTGGGGGAGTCGTTGAACCCGGCGTGGGTCGGGGGTCAGCGGCGAGACATGCGTTCATTAGCGCATGCACTCGTGCGCGTGCGTCGATCATTTCTATTTATTTGCTTTTTCATATTAAGACCATTGTAATTAATATTTGTGATATTATCACTATGTTGCTACCTACTGCAAATATTTTCATTATGTACCTAATGCTAAATTATTGAAAAGAATTCATTAGTAAAAAATACTTGCGGTTTGGCCATTGCAATTTGATGTTCACGTAAATGAAGGTTGGCTATTAGAAAATGCAATTTAAGGCCGTTTGTTTTTCAGCTATAATATTGTGTGATGCAATCGAGTGTTTTTAACTAATAAATATTCGTCTAATAATGTACTAATAATGTAATTATCTAAACAATTTTGTCTGATAACAATCAAATAGTTGCACTTGCAAAGTCATTTTTGTTAAATGGTGATGAAACTATGTATTTTTTAAATTTTAAGTAAGTTTAAGTTCATAATTCAATGGACGAAGGAAGGCTAAAATCAATCCTTTAGACGTTTTAAACTTTTACGTAAGAAAGATTTTATGCCTTTCTCACAAAACCTGTATCCACACTTGTATATGATTAAAAAGCTACGATCATTTTATGCAAGCATAAGTGTTTATTTACGTTTCACTTTTAATCACGTATAAAGAAAACTCGTTAGTTAGATAACAGTTCGATATTCACAAGTGAAGGCCAACCAATCGGTGGGCGAAGGTCTCATCGCGGAAGCTGTAAATCTTTGTGTTCCGCACCGGCCAGTTTTCGTATTCGTGTTATTATACACGGCTTAATACAATCGGATGTGTCCTCGCGGATGTTTGTTTTCTTATTTTTACTCGCTACCCTGACCGATCAATAAATAATACTCATTTTTCACCTGATACGGCACCTATTGATGATTTCTCAGGGCGTCGTACTTGCCACGGTCATTGCGAAGGTTTATTGGTAGCAATATTTATTTTATAAAAGTATTAATAGATTACTCGTTCTTATAATTATGTCCTTTAAATAGCCTTTCATCATCTCTTAAATTTACAAACAAAAAGAATTGATTAACTTTACAAATTTAAATATTCGATAGCATCAAAACACCTACTCGTGTTTATTTATGCACCTTATTACTAATACAGAACTACACTCACACACACAACGCAATCAAATGATCTATGGGTAGGTAATTTATTCGTTTACCATTTGCTATGCTTGAATAGTTGACATGACATGCGTAAAGCTCGCTCAATTGTTGTTCTATAAAGCGATACAGGAAAGTGGTTGACCTATGATTTGAACTTTGCTGTAATTAGGAGCATTAATCTAATTCTAAAATCGAGACATGTACAATGTATCAGTATGAGTCAATCGAGAAAGTAAACCAGTAAGCATTGTTCCGAGTGGATGCACGGCGTACAGCTGAGCGTGGGCGCAGGCAGCGGCGCGAATTAAAGCAGCTCTCTATTCATTACTCATCGTTATTGCTATCGCCATTTTGGGACACGAAAGCTAGTGTAGGCTTAAATAATCTCAGTTTTGTGCGAGGTTAATTCTTTGTTTTGGAGATAACGCGATGAAAGGATTCGACGGCAAAAACAGCTCAGAACCTTGCCGAACAAACCACACTCCTTTCACTGGAGAGTTAAACGAACCGTGATTTAAAAATTATTATACGTTATTGTACTGACATTTGGCTAAGCTGATTGTAGATATATTGACAGCGTAAAGTATGGCTATAATTAAAAAGTTTCTGAGCTTTTTTTCTTCGACACTTTATACACATGAATGACCTTTGTCTCCGCAAATCGTTTCACGCTCACTGAGTACTCATTAAAGCGGATTGGACCCGACGCAGATGTGTATATATTTAAAATATCAATATTGTTTATAAAATACACTTTAAAAACCTTGTCGCATAAAACGCTCATCAAATAAGTAAAGATTTGTTGTTCGGCGAATCGGGGCTTTTATGTATTTTACTTAATTGCCGTTTGTATATAGTATTTGTATTTCGTAAATAAAAAAACGAAATGTGTCATGGAAGAGATGTTGCATAGGGCTTATTCCGCGAAATGAAGAAATATATTTTCAAAGAATTAGTGTCGGTTCTAGGTAATGTAGGATATGGATGCCTTCCTTACACTTCTGATTATATTTTGCAAAAAATGTTACAGAAATGCGGCAAGCTAGATTGCAATACTAATAATAGATGTTCCAAGACGCTCTCTAAAAACTAACGAATGTTTACTTTTACTTAATATAAGGAAAAAAGTATAATAATGTGATTGTTCATTGTTGAACGGGTGGAGCCTGTAGAAAGTACCTAAAGAACTAGTAAAACACAAGCAAGCGTATTGTTCTAGGTAGGTGTCTGTCGTTCATTGGATACTTACTGCTTCTTGTTATTGCTGCGTTTACACACCTTGATAGCTGATCCGTTTGTGGAACTTAGCACCTGTGCAACGAACAGGAAAATATAATAATAGAAAATATTCTCAACCTAAAACTCAAGCTACATGCAACCAGTTTCTAACTTTTAAAGTTTTGTGCTTTATGGAGAGGTTTTCACTAAACCACTATAATAAATATTTCCTGTAATGCTTTCAAAGGCAAATTCAAATTACTTATACTGCATACATGCATACATGCATTTAAAGTATATAATATGTACCTTAATTAAATTTCAAGCTCTTAAACTAACTTGATTATAATGCCCATGCTAAATTGAGCAACGATGCAATTTGCCAAAATATGTAAAAAGACGCGAAACAACCTTTCTCCGTCTTTGAATTATAAACCGTATCATAATTTTTACTTTCGCTATTACTATGTCAATCAAATTTGGAAAAGAAATTTTTAATTAAAAGACTAATTAATTTTGTATGAAACTTGCAGCATGCTCAATGCTCATACTTTTCTTAATTATTATGTAATACTTTCAGTAATGACTACAGTTAATTTTTGAATAGAATATTCAACTCGTATTTTAATATAACATGTTATTCAAATGAAAAGCGCATTAAGTTGATCTCTCTATAAATCGTAAAAGCAAATAAATGAAACCGACTTTAAATTAAATTCAAAGAATCTAAATAGTGTTATCGTTGTATATTAATTTTTGAAGGTAAATTGATACGTAGTGTAATACAATCGTTCCTGTGGCAGGAGGTGGGCGTTAGTGAAAGCTACCAGAGGCTGGCAATCGCATCGCATAAATTTATAATTAATAGCACTTTGTTGATTACTCTTCATTTCGTAGAATTATAAAATGATGTCGATATTTTCTCATTGAGGAATTTCTAAGCTTAGAGAAAATTATTGTACGAAGCTGTATGTTGATATTATGTTCGATAGTATATATACATATTTTAAAGCGACTAAAAAACAGACTTCGACTCAATTAATCACATAAAAAGTTTGTAACGTAAACTTGTATGTACGTGGGCACAATATAACGGTTGAACTAAAACTTGTAAAAAAATATCGAAAAAGTCATCAGGCGTTTTGTCATTGTATTCATATGAGAGCTAAACCAATGTGACAAATGAGTATGCGCATATGTTAATCGGCCAACCGATCGTGCATTGTTAAAAAAATAAGATTCTATGATTTAGTATAATTTTTTTTTATGATTATCTAGTAAATCCGCGAATAGCTACATGGTTACGTGGACATCTTGTTACTATGTTCGTGACAAATGTTTATAAATAAGTATCTTAGAAATAGCTTTCTTTACGCTACATTGTTAACGAAAAGATGATATATAATTTTTAAAAGTATTGCGTTCAAATGTAAATGAATTCAAGAATTTCTCGGATTGACTTTATTGCCAATTTAGAAATAACTTGTTGATGTTATAAATTGGTTAAGTTCAGAACGTGAGTGCCTAACGCCTAGTGCATTACTCTAACTTACGTAATACCGACTTGTTACCAAGTTGGTATATCCACATATGTTAAGGAGGCGTTTTCGAAGGCTAGCCGTCTAGTCTCTTCAGACACGTAGGCTCCTAATTGTTAATTATGTGTACCAAAGCGAAGATTTCAGATAAACACATTTTCAGTTGACTTATATACTTATCTCACATGGACCAGTAAATACACGCTGGTTATTGTAGTATGATAATGTGGAGTAATAAAATACCTATAACATCTATAAAAAAACTTGCATTTGCATCTTTATCATTATGCTTTTAAATATTTTTTTTAATATCTGCGTATGATCATATTGATGGAATTCCTATTCTTTTAAAACAAGTTATAAAGGTAGACGGGTTAAATATTTTCTGCTTGATATATGATCGGAAAAATATTTTGAAGAGAGAGAAGATCTATCTTTACTAGTCGTTTAAATGATCTAGCAAGTAAATGCGAAGCAATAACATTAGTCTATAAATTTATGTAAAATAGTACAGCTCAAAATTTATATAACTACAGTCAACTAAACAATTTTTGCATTCGGAACCATTGAGTCATTGATATGCAGTCCTAGCGAAAAGTAATAAAGTATATTATGGTGAGATATTAAGCTTAAATCGTAAGATCGGAGCAGAGTTAAAGGGTGGGTTTGTAATGTTTATGTATTAGGTTTCGCAGAACCGACGCGCGCACAATATCGCATTGTCTTGCAGCGAGGATACGTGGGCGCTGATGTCTGTACACACCATAGCTCACACAAGTGGGTCACACGGACACAAATGTGATAATTAATTTCTGCTTTTATTTCTGCTCAACTCGAAATGTACAAAGCCGCCATTGTTGTCCTATATGAACCGTGAAAGTGTTTTCAATAGCAGATGGGCTATTTCTATTACACATGAATGGAACTTTTACTTTTTCTTTAATAAGGTTTTTAAATGTTTGATTGAAATAGAAAATTGAAATAAAATTGTGGTTCATCAAAGACCTGAATAACTATATATTACGATATTTAAATAGAATGGACGAGGTGCGGTTGGTACCAATTCGTAAAATTCAGACTTTATAATATGTGGGCAATTAAAAGAAAAAGTAGTATTTAATACGTAATGAGACGTGTAGGTGGTGCTATAAAATAATAAAAATAGTCGAATGGAGATTAAACATAAAATGTTTAATTTATTACCTTTACATCAAATTAATGCGAAGTTGGCTATGTGTTTTTGAGTTTTTTCATATTTAAATAATGGGTAATTTCGTTATATATACTCTTCCAAGTTTGTAATTTACAGTTTGTATTCCGAATCGTTTCAAAGGGTTCTCAATGCCGTACCGTCCTCTACAATTATTCCTCCATCAAAACACATGTGTGCGATGGTGACCTGCATTTAACTATAATCACAGTCATCTTTATACAAAAGATGATAGAGCGCGACATTGAGTTATACAGAGGTTTTGAATGTAGGTAAGTAATTTGAACTCGAAAAGTAGGTAATTAGAACAAACTCTGTACCTAGACTGATACAGTTAGTCTCGGCTGAGTCAGGGCCAAATGATTGGTGTTAACCCAAAATTCCAAATTATCAAAAACACTTGCGCGCTTTTGTAATACAATAAAAACAATGATTTAATAACGCTAGTATAATAAAATACTTTCACCAATAAAACTGTCTCTTACGGCCAAGAATTGTAATTATACGTTGAATGTATAATTGACTGCAGATATCATTATTTTTAATGTATCTTTTATTCCATAAATGAGAATTAGTTTAATAAAATTTTATGGTAATGAGCAATATGTCTTCGATTTGCAATCGTTCATTTTTTATCGGCTTGCCGCACGTGCGCATGAGCTTCCAACAGTCAGGAAGTTGCGTGGAAGTACTTTATTAGCTGAGTCATTGATAATTCTTTGTGTTGGTTATGCAGATGACCATACTGTATAGTAGCAATGACTTTGACCCTCTCCTTCTATCACATTAGCATAGAATTAATAAAACTGTACATTATATTATGTGTCTCCGCACTTGCTCGTATTTTAATAGGCATGGATATGACATTTTATTGATAATATATGCAAAACTAGTACCTATACTTACATGTTCAAGCGAGCAAACCTCACCCGGTTAATCCGCTAAATAAAGGCACACTGTGGCGGGTTTCTGTTAGTTATGCTAATCGATCTATTTGTTTCCTTTTCGGACGAATATAATAGGCTCCAATTTACGTCGTTTCTACATGCAAAGCTAATGTATACAATAGCATAATAGACCCGCATCACTCGAATGCACCATTATTGTGAGATTTTACTTCCGAGGACGATCTGTATCTATGCGGATATTAAGTGTAAATATAGGATTCCAAATATTTCATGAAAAGGTATTTAATGAGGAGCCTTGCCGATCATCGATATCAGTTATCCTAAAGGGAAGACAAGTAGGTAAACAAGATTTCCGTTTATGGATGGGCAATGCATCGACCGCCCACGTATTGTACTGAAATCGATGGAGGCGTCGCACTAAAACACTGCAAACGATCTCTCGATAATTCGTACATACACGGAAGCGTTTATCCGCTTCTGGTTTACTTTATGTTGACCGCTTGTTAATCATAACTTATGCACAATGTAATTGTTATGAATTGTTCACCTTTCGTCGGTAAGTGGTTAAGCTTGCTTTATGACCGCGCGCTAATTGTAGCACAGTTTTCTTTAAGTTACAGCGCGCGGAATGAAGTAGTTAATCCGCCTGTATAATAATAAGCATATATGTTATTTCAAGACCTTTAAGTACATACGTCTCCAAGATATGGATTCATAAATCCAATATATTCTTGAACGTGGTACGTCGAAACGCGTAGGTTTTCAATGTTCTATTACCCTCGAAACTTAAGGCTTTCTGTTTGCGTAATCGCAATAAATTCACGGTGCGTAAAGCGTGTTCACTTTTGTTTTCAAACGTCTTTGGAAGCGGTGTCGGCCCGTGACCTTGATTATAATCCACCTCCGTGTGGCTGCACATTGTCTGCAGTCGTTTGTCATCGGACGTGACATGATTTCCCTTTTTATCAGAGAAATATTAATAAGCGAAAGTTTTATTTGCACCTGGACGTGATTCTGGCCTCTAGTTTTAATTATTAATTACAATATGACGTAAAAGGAAATATGTTCTATCGATATTGAACAAAAACCTTCCGTTTATCGGTATAAATGAATTTGACTGAATCATCCAGTAGTTCTTTTTTATCAGAAACCATTAACGAAGGCTGTTTAAATTTCTATTTCAAAATGAGGCTATGTGGTCTGTATGGCACTGATATTCTACTTTTAAGAATGTACTCTTTTTTATCATTGATATAGGTACATACAAACAAAGAACGTCTACGAAAAAGGTTCATAAAATCCATTCCTATATTCAATATAGGAGAATATAACCCTCATTGGAGGCCTGTGTCCCAGCAGTGGAACACAGAACATATGGGCTGATGATGATATTCAATATATTTTTTTCATTAAACTATTTTCTTAAACAAATCCATTTCTGTTTCCATTATTATAAGAAAAAGATTTTCTGAGTCACCTGCCCACACAGGTGCTAATTACTGATAGGGCAATGACCATAAACATAGGTAAATATTCTTCACCAATTACGTAGTTTAACATGTACCTTTTATGACCCTATTCTAATGAATAGGGTCTATAGGAAAAAACAAACACGCATTAATATGAGTGTTAGTTTTTTCTGCTTTCGATGCTCATTAACATTAACATAATCGTTTTAGATAATAATCTCAAATTGATGATTCTAAGTATAAAATGTAATTACATTTGATGAAATCATTACTTAATAAATAGCAAGTATTTAGCAATTTTTTTGCCATATTTAATGATGATTCGGAATTTTATACACCACCCACATGTACTTCAATTTGTAACGCATTCTAATCGATATGATCGAGTGTTCCAAAAACCCGGAATGTAAATTACATACAGGATCAAGTGGTTTTGTGCGTAGTATGAGAGTCTGTAATGTGGCCCGCCACCACCCACACGCGACTTCGTCGAAACGAACTGTAATCCCGAAGCTGACAGCTTTCTGCCCTAATTGATGTAATGCTCCTCTATTAGATTCGCAAAATTAATTGTCATAAAAAGTGGTGCTCGTTTAGCCGAAACGATTTACTAATTGAGACATTGCTTATCCTAATGGCTATTACGTTTTTTTTTTCGTGACGTTATTCTTCGGTTATTAGTGTTTAAGTGTTTAAGGATTACGCATTAAAAAAAACTTTTAGGAATTGATAAAGACACAATGAAAAAAAAAAATGATGTACCTTCACCGTAAATGGTGCCTGCCACGCAGAACTCAAATAATCCTATGATTAATTTGACAAGCCACGCTTTTTACCTATGTTTATTATATACTATTATCTAGGGGGGTAAGGGAGGGGACCATTACCTCTGGTGAGATTCCATTCTACAACGATCTACAAAATAGACTTAAAAATGTGTACAAAGTTTCACAAATCCAACTTTATTGAAGGCATTACAAACTACATAGTATAAATTACATATCCACATATCAAGCATCACTTGATTATAATGTAAGTACGATACCGCATTATATATAAATTTTCCATTATTTTAATATTTCTCACAATCTAGACTGCGCAAACGCTTGTAATCCGATATTTTATTATTATACCATATTATTGGACACAAGTGGAGCTTTTTATATTATTTTGCATTGGACACCAGACTGAAGCGTGAATCACAAACGTGTACAGGATCTTTGTTGTTCTTCTCAGAAGCACAACGGGTATGTCTTTGTGGGAAAGGTATTTTAATGCAGGTCGGTGGACTGTTTTCTCCTGGCCCGTTTACGATCAAATGTTTATAATATTATATCTAAGTCGCAATGTGCCCCGCGTTAATGTCGCCGACATTTTGATAGAGACTTTAATACGTTTTGAATTTACTTTTTGTTCCGGAATATGTTAATGCTGTGAATATAACGTTTAAACGGGTTTGACATTAAACAATAAATTGTGCAATAGTTCCGTATCGTGTCAAAAAACTCAAAGGTGATTGACACACTGGACCTTAATTGCGTGGAAACTAGTGCGTACAATGACTATCGGTCCCGTGTAATGATGATGAATCAATATCAAAGAAATAAGGTATGTATGTGTTATATGTGTTCGGTGTATGACCAATTTTGACCTCGATGATTAATGTGGACCGTTACTCTTAACTCGGTTATTATTGTGTTAACTTTTGAAATACATGAGCATCTCCGTATGCTAATGTAGCCTAATTACCGCGGAACGTGACGGTTCTAATATGAATTTTGTTAGTTCATAAGTTCTAAGCTCAAAGGATCAATATTAGGGAAGTCCATTTAAAGGAACTATGAAGAATGGTTCGCTTCATTATCAGTTCGTGTTTGCCGGATCAGGTTAAGGTACCATTTACGGATTGGAACTAATTCTATGCGTTCGTAGCTATCATGACGCGGATATGGTTTAATATGTTTCGGATAATATAGCTATGTTGTTCAGTTTTTTACTCCATTAGTCGGGTGGTCTCGCCTTATTTGGAAAACGAATTACGTCTGTTTTATACATATATATTTGTAGAACACTGCCTTAAACTTCACTGTTTTAGCTTAAAATTTGCAATAGATGAACAACTAGTATAAAAGCGGTCAAGTTCGAATAGACTCGCGACAATAAGGGTGCCCTACAAATGGAGATAGACAGACAGGTAGACGGACATGCGGACACCAAAGTCTAAATAACCGTGTCTCGTTTTGCCCTTTCGGTACGAATTCCTAAAAATTTGTATATGTATTTATAAAAAAAAAGTACTTAATACTATGTTAAAAAACTCATACAATGAATAGAAAAAGCGGAACTAAGCAACGTTGCTGTGGTGACCGATTTTTCTTTCGTTAGTCTTAGCGCCCCAGTAATGAACCATTTGGGTCATTGGACCTCGCCGTTTGTCGGCTGCTCGCCTCCGGTGTCTTTGTTTTTTTTTTTGTCGGCAATTGATGTGACTGGCGCAATCGTCTACGATCACTTTTGTATTTATGTTTATAAAACAAACATCCAGTCCATTGTATTCCGGGTACAAAATTTTACAAATTACACGTCACCCGCATTGAAACCTAAGACACATTTCGATTCCATTTTCACTCCTTCTTTATTCGCTTATTTTCACTGAAAAGTCATGATTGTGTTTTATCAATAAAAACGTGCGAGGAATTACAAATCGCAAACTAAGCTGAACACTCTTTCCACGTACAGCAGGTACACAGGCACAAGATAACGGTAGTTTGGGATGTTGATTCATAAAATTTACTCATGTACTAATTGATTGAATGTATTTGCAGGTTGCGCAATTTTGCCTCAGAAAACATCTAAAAACTCGATCTGTTCAAATTTCTCATTGTAAAAGTGACGCGTGATATTTTTTGAGACCTAGATTATCGTGCAATATTTTGCAAATATCAATGCGCAATTCTTTTAGCAAATCTATTTATGGTCAAACCATGTAGGTCACAAGTGTTGCACTTAAAGCCCTAAGGGGAATAAAATCATAAGAGCATAATGTAATCGTTGGCAGTGACACACTTCACCAATGAATTAGCAATAATGTTCTGGCCTAGGCAGTGTTTATATTTCTCACAGCAAATAGAGGCATTTACAAAGAATACATTATCAAAGAACTTTTAAGTTGGATCAACAAAGCACAATATCAATAAGCCCCTAGTTAAAACGCTTCATTACTGTATGAAATAAGAAAGTATGTATTGACCCTGATACTGTTTAATTCGTCAGATGAACACGTAGGCAGTAACGATTTATGTTTATTTCGTGTGTAATCAATTGCCTAAAGCATTGTTTTACAAGTTCGACTTTCACCGTGGAAATAATTTAAAATATGTATCTAATTACGTCGGCATTAAATTGTCCTTAAATGTGATTTGTTGTCAAGGTATTCCAACCGCTATAGGACGCTGAATATCCCTGTTTGAGGAAATACAATTAATTAATCCGTTCGTTCAGGTTTATATTTCAACATTTCCACAGTTAAAGATTTACAGTTATTTACTCAATAATAATTATATCAATTAGGTCGGTGTGTATTTTTGACATACAACTATTAAATTTTTCTAATGCCCCAGATGCATAATATTACAATATTAATGTAGAGTAGTTTCGAAATTCAATTGACCTTCTGTACTGTACACCAATTCTTATCACGCCTTCATGGTTTAACGATTTTATATTAATGATATATTGTTCTTGTTTCAGGTAATATACTTCAATTTATTTCTTCGTAAAACTTACGAGGTGAGGTTTTGATATTTAAAAACATATCCTAATTTAAGAAAATCGTACCACAATCATGTCAGTAAAACTTCTTCAGCTCTAGTAACTCGAAAAGCCGTATTTATTTGACGGTAAACGATCACGATTAATTTTTGATAAATAGTTGTTGAGATTGGCAAGGAATTCGTTCCTGTCCTTGATGCTCCTGCAAGCGATATCGTCTGTGGGGGAGTTTACTTGGAAATGTGAGTAGAGCACGGGTTGCACTCGAAACTGGCTTAGAAGTTAGCATGGTAGTGAAGGTCAGTGCTCCTGCGATTCAGGCCGTAGTGCTCCGCGATAGAGTCACTTGTGGCGGACCGGCTAGACCGCTCGAGAGAGGCGGTGGCGGTGGGGTCCTCGGCGACCGTCGAGCGTGCGTTGCCTCCCTTCAGTCAGTTCAGTCAGAGCGGTGCACGCACACCGCACGCAGTTCTCGCGCGCGCAACGAGAAGGTATGCACGTCGCGACCGCAATACTCTTGTGGCCGACGCTCTTGCACTCGCTTCCGGTGCCTGCTCGAGCTCTCCTTCGATACCGACGCAATTATCACGTTTCATTTATGTGAAATCTTCTCAACGATACAAAATATGTATAGCCGTAGTAGAGTTGCGGCCGCGGCAGATGTTTGTGTTCGGTGTTTACGTCCGTGTGATTAAGTTACATATGTGTCAAACGAGATTCAGCGGAATCTACACTTAGTGGAAACGTGTTGGACTAATTTATTAAAATGTTTACTTAAACGTTTCTCTGATAGTCTCATAACAATAGCTGATGTATTTACAAACAGAGGATTGTGCTATCTTAATTAAATATAACTTGTATGCATTATGCAAGCGCCTGCATAAGTAATTAATCTCGATGTGCAATACTCATGACGTTATTTTTTTGTTATAATAATTTGAAATTGTATGAATGATATATACATTTCATATTAAAGACATTTTTCCAACTTGTATTTTATCTTTAAAAGTTTAACTGCATAATATTTAATGTCAAGGTAGCATTACATATCCGACGAGGTTAATCACTGGATTACATAAAAAGTAATGACCCCCTATGCTGCAGTGGAAACTGGCGAGGATGTATCGGCTGCGGGCCATATGGCAGCTCCGCGACTAGCCATATTAGGGCCACCATCAAGGCGACACTTGTTGCACTTATACGGCATTACTGCTCCACATAATATTTAACTAGCATTTATGTGCCTTTTATCAATATTTACAACTGAATTCTTACATCTTTTACTTTGTCGTTATCATAATAAATGTCGGGCTATTGAATCATGTTAGGATTAAAAACTACAACTTATGTACGTAATGTAAACGTGAGCAGTAACATTACTGCATAAGAGATGTGGAAGGCGAGCTGTTTGCGTTGCATTATGCAAGCTGCGATCAGGACGGGGCGGTTCGTTGACCAGTGCGTTGTCCCGCCACGCCACCGCCCACCTCGAAGGTCGCGGCCCATTACTGACACAATCCCATGTTTGTATCACATGTAAAATAAACATTTCTGTTATCGCGTCACGCTCCCTTAAACTTAACTGTTTATATTATTTCCACGTAGTTCAACATGTTTCCACTGTACTCGTATCTTTTCAGGTAGAGTCGACATGTGTTTAGTGTGCTCGTTTATACAAAAGGACTTTTTGTGAGCATTAAACATTGATTGATTAGTTCATAGTTTTACCGATAGTGAAAATTTTGATCTCAACATGGTGACTTCGAGAATACCAGCCTATTCTCTGAATTCGGAGTTCAACAGGGAGTTCAGAAGTTTTCGAATAACGCGAGCGACACCGCGTTCGACTCTTTACGCTCCAGCTATTGTTCCGATACACGAGTACCCAAGGGTGAGCGTGCATGAACGAAGAGAGGCGCTTAAAGCCGCGCTAGCCAAAGCGTGGTCGTCGAAAAGCAGTGACAAAAAGAAACACGACACCTGGACCGTTCCCACTGAACACAGTAGGGCTGGCATCACTGCTGCTGAATTTATGACAAAAGCTCCATTTAAAAACGGAGTAACCAGTGAAGAAGTCTCGCGTGTTGCACTTGTCAAACATGAATTTGAAAGCAAAGAAGCAGAACGAACAGATAAATTGAGCAGAATAGAAAACGGCCAGCCAGCCAGCTTTACTTATGGAAGATACAACGGAAATGGTGTGGATATTCAGGAAACATTAAAGAATAACTGTGATAAAGGATTACACAATAAGGATTTAAGTTATAGCGACTATCTTAACAATGTTCCTAAATGTAAAACTAGTTTCGAAAGTAGTTTCATAAAACATATCAATGATGATCGTTACACCAAACGAAATGGGTATGACGTTACTTCAAAACGATTAGATGAAGACATTAATCTAAATGTCGAATATACATCAAGTCTGAACGGCGAATCATATGATTCTACGAAATATTCGCGAGTCGCGAATGGAACAGAATCAGTGCAATACAAAAGTTACGGTAAAGTGGACACCGTTAAGAGCAAATTGCTCAGCACAGATGGTCCAAAAAGCGTGACGTCTTGCAACGGCGAGAAACTAAACGGTTACAGTGGTGCGGAACGGCGAAACGGCAAGGAGCAGCAGAGACCGCTTACGAGCGGCCCCAAGTCCCTCGTCGACCAGCGCCTGGCCGAGCGTCTGGAGGTGAAGGTGGCCGAGCTTCCGGCGCTCTACCTCGGCGTCGACTCCTGGACGCCCAAGTCTGCCGCTTTCCAGAAGAGTATGCGCGAGCACGAGTGGAGCGTATCGTATGTACAATACCGGAGATAGCATCACCAATTCCATTACTAACACCTTGCCATTCTCTTACGTCAGGTTAAAACTGCTTTTCGTTTAAAATCCAGGAGTATAAATTCAGTTAAGTAACCCGGTAACATTAACGCAGTTGTATAATTAATTAGTATAATAAAATAAAACACGCCAGCCAACGATTCGAGTGCATCAGCGTAACTACTGGTTTAGAGAGAAACTACTTTAGAACTTTTACTTTTCGTTCGTGAACATTTAGGTAAAAGCTAATGGTGATAGCGTTAGTGATTAAACGAACACAAACTTTGTTTACATTGCATTTCTGTCGCGAAGTCGAATCAATCAGTACGAGCACTCGACCGAGTTTATAGATGTCTTAATAATACTAGTTACTATTTTACCAAATTAATTAAAATATCATTTAAGACTCTTCGCATTTATGTATTTTCAATGAATGTTTAATGTGCTTTACAACAATGCTACATTGATTGAATCTTATCTTTGAATAACATTATGCACTTTGACAGTAGCAACTAGCGAGCTTAGGGTCTGTGGACCGGTTGTGCAAAAGCATTGCTCAAGCGGCACTGAGTCACCACAGCGGAGCTTTATTCCATCCCGCTAAAGATTGCTTCATTATTGTAGTCATTATCGCTTGTAGTTGAATATCAAAATTTATCGGGAAAACGATCGACAAGCGTACATCATTGTAACAAATGTTCCGAAAATCTAGGACATGTGAGCATAGAAAAAGACACCATAAATATATTATGTATGTTGTAAATATTAATATATTCAACTGTTTAAAAACAAAAGAGATAATAGAGGCATTAAGACTATAACATAATAAGCAAAGTATTCGCAACCCGTGGGCGCTCGCAGCTATAATATAAAAGATTCGTCTCGATAGCATTTTAGTGAATGTTTCAAGGTCCCGTCCTGGTTTAAACACTCGCAAAGGATTTGTCAACCTGGTTGGCATGACGTAATTTATGCTTATTGTCTTTTATGTCTTTCTCTAGGCAAAGTTCCTGTTGCTAAGCAATTCCTCAACTATTTCCGAGTTGTTGCAATAACCCTATGCATACAATTATGAAAGACATAAATTGTAACATAATATTATGTTACTATTTATGACACTCTTTTGTGCTCATAGTATCGTAATGAAGTGAAGTTTTCTTGCATAAACGCATTGTATTGCGTGATTACAAATAGGTATATCACTTACATCACGTGTTTTTAGAATTTAATATTTCGAGCTCTCCACGCCGATAATAATCTGAATTTAAATTACATTTTATTCTCCATTATAACTTTCTTCAAACATGGCGAGCGTGTTAAGTCGGTGCGATTTACATAGTGTCACAATTTGCGTAAATAAATTGGTAAACATGGAAATGCAAATTGTTTTTAACGAACCGACATTAGCGGTAAATTCACGTACATCTGACAAAACGTAAAAACTCGTAGTTACGCAGGCTAATCAACTTTCACTGTAGTCGTGTACCGCGGGCCCCGATATTTTTGTTTATTATATTAGCGTATTGCCAGCCAGCTACAGTGTTCGAAATTGCCTATCGACCCCCATTAGGATTTACGTTTTTGATTTAAATATTTTATCTCGGCTGTATACAAGTGACTATAAACGGAGTCGATTAAAATTCGATTTGGATCTTTTTAATCATTTAGAAGGCAGTTAGTCTTGTCATTGACCCGAGTGCGACGCGGGCGTGCTATTAGTTTCGGCTGCAGTGTTGACATGGTTCACAGTAATCGCTCATCCGGTGTAGCCTTGCCAGTCATACAGTCGACGGCCGACGCAGACCCGTTAATTATTCTGTACTCTCACACCATAAAATTTATTTATTTCATTGTTTAAAAAGTATGTTTACAACTTGATCGACTTACAGTTTATTTATAACCGGCGTGCTACGAATAGGACTTATTTCACAACTCTAATATCGAAGTGATTATTTATACAAAAAAATAATAATTGGTAGGGTCTCGGACACCAACAACCTTGACCAGATGTGGTTCGTGTCACTTAAAAGAGTATGCCTCTCGATTTCGTAACCGTGCCCGCACTGCACCGGTCGTCCGATCGATTTTGGCCATTGTGCTGCAGCCGTTCCACTCTCGTAGTTAGCGTCCCGCGGTACCTCGACGACCTTTGAGTGCCTTCAAAGCTCGTGGCGTCATACCCGTCAGTGTCACTGCGCGCTAAAAAAATTGCTACTTTATGTCAAAAATATTGACGGCAATCGCGAAATGTTCTCCGTTACCGAAACGCTTCAGAAAGTAAGAAATCAGTTATGACATCAGGAAACTCCAATATTGGATTGTAAACACGAGATGATTCAATGCGGTACCACGTGTAATCGCTGTTTCTAAATATAAAGAACCGTTGTTGGATACCGTAATACATATTGGTTGAGCGTTGACCGCATTGAAAATTAACGTTTCCTCAGTAATGCTTTCAGTTTAGCATTTGCTCAATGTACTTAATGGCAGACCGCGTAACGATTGCACATTTTAGTTGTACTTAAATAGATCTTGCTCTAAAATTAAATTCAGTGGAGCAATTGAAAAGCTACCGTTAATACATTGCGTATTATATTCACAGTCGTGTGTGGATTTAGAAATGTTACAGTGGTAGTTATGTTGACAAATAACTTGTAAAACAGCTTTGAAGCCATCATCGTTGCGGAGACGAACAGAAAGTGCCCGTCGCGACAACATAAACACGATTCGCGGATTACACCTGAAATCGATTTCACCTTTCATTATATATAATTTCGTAAGCGCCACTTAAAGACGCAGGGGATATTCATTTATTATTCATTTTGTTAATTTTAGTGCCGCATTCAATACAAAAATAAATTCATTTCACTTACTTTTTTTTTTAAACAGAAAATTGTTATCATATTTAAATACTTCCATTTTCTATACTGGATGAAAAAAGACGAAACTAAAAAATGTTAATGTTTAAATAGTCCCGTTATGCTAGAAAAAGTAATTAAGAATTCCGTTAGTCCGTAGTATTGCATGAAAGAAAACAAAACAATTACTCATTGAGAAGCGTTACAGTCCGTAGAAATTGTGCAAAAAGTTTGACTTTGTTTCGCATTCGGCCATTGTTTCGTTAATTTTAGCGTAATTTCAGTCCAGTTATGCATACATTTATTATAATTGTGTCAAATCTCCGTTTTTCCTAGACACCTACTAACACAGAAGTCTAGATCTGAATGAAGCAAGTTAAGTAAAATTTAAACATTCCTCATTATTATTATGTTTATTAATCTGATAATGGAGATGGTTATGAACTATCTAGTAATTAAAATCAAGTGTTTGATATAATTAGGAAACAAAAACATTTTCGTTTTTTTTATGTTAACTCATTTACAACCTAAAAAATTCAGCAATTCCATTGAGTGGGTTTTCACCTACTTACATAATTTCGTATGATGTATAAAATATTCCAAATTTACCACATGATTTATCACATGATGATAAATCGCGTGAAAATCCCTCGGACTCGATTAGTGAAAACTACAAGCCGGTTTTCGAAGAAACCATACGTAAGACGAAGTGTTCGCATTATAATACTAATGTGTTTGGTCGTCGAAAGTGAATGTTCCGCTGCTTGTTATTCGCGATGAATCGTGTGACGTGCGTAGCCTGTTTAGACATTAACACCGTCATCGCTTACTATGACATTGTTCTAATGAGAAGACAACCCACCGCTTATTAATATATAAATTACATAAATAAGTGGTATAACGTCTCGTCCAAATTGCCGGGAAAATAACTTAGGAGTCATTAACGATACCTTTTTTCCATATCACTTACTGGCTACGTTTTCCTGTAGTGTACTAGTATTGTTATAAAGATTGACAAAATTGGACGCCCAATACTGTTCAATGTATTGTTTATGTAAATTTATCTAATAGCGAAACATAAAATTACAGTCCTCAGTCAAAACAAATGCTGGAATTTCCTGTGTTCCATATTTGCCGGTTAGTTATCACTGTTAGAACGCGTCATTATTAACCGGAATGTGTGTTTTCCTGTTTAATGTTGTTATTTCGATTTAACTCTGAGATGCATTTTTCAAGGAACATAATACAGAAGGACATCCTAAGAGCAACAGCGAGTCTTAAAAGACCGAAGCATTGAATTTAACATGTCTCATTATCCACATATCACATGTTACTTGCCTACAAGGTCCGCTCGAAGCTTTCAAGTTCAACGAGTCCACGGTTGGCGCTAAACAATGTGACACTACACCTCGTAAATGGCATACACCCACTTGTGTAGAAATTATTTATGTTTGTGTGTTGTGCCTATTTACTGCATATATTTATTGAACAAATTATTATGTTATGATGTCTTATAACATTGACTCCAACTCTAATTCTCACAGTTCACTTTTTTAATGTAAATAACATCACTAAAGTTTGAAATTGTTGTTTACGTAACAATTAGTTTTTTTATATATAAATAGCCGCTATAATATTTTAAAGTATTTTTGCACCACATAAACCAATTATGCGGAACATAATACCATTAGCTTTGATACTGTGATAGGCTTGTCGCAGTCCATCGTTGATCTTGGGTAAAGTCACAAACACTCGGGTATAGAAATTCGGTATAATCTTCTACATTAAATTGCAAAAATTAGTTCCAATCAATATATTATGATATATCCAATTAGGAAAGGAAAAAGTGCAAGTTTTAATAGAATTGTTGAAGTGGCTAAACCATTTGCTTCTCGTATTTGTCGGTGAGTTATAAAAAATTACGTTTCAATGTATACAATTTTTAATACTAAATAAATGATAACTGAGTGATAAATCATCATAATAGTGACGTAGTGTGATTGTTCTGGTATTAGGTTGTGAAAAAGTATAATTTAACTTGTAACTAGTGCGCGGGCGACACGGGTTTTTAACTCTTGGCAGTCAGTTCGCGATCGTGGTCCACGGCGGTTCGTCCCTGGCGGTGACATTGCAAACATCGTCGCTCAGCTGCTTTGCTAAACGTTTATCTTATCGTTATTTACCTTTGAGAAAAGTGCTATCCATGACCTGCTATTAAAGGCGACCTCGGGATTGAATACGACTATTTTGCATTTAAAATTTTTTTCATTTTTAATTTATGAAGTTTTAATAAATGACGTTTTATTTAAGAGTACGTTATGGAAATATATAATCGTTAAACTGTCATAAATTGAATTGAAACTGCCGATAGTAAAGATCATAGGGACGGCGCATAGATGTTGGTCTGCCCTTAGGGCTCTGCTGCTAGCATGTTGCATGCCGCCGCCCGACAACTTGAACAACCAAATAGATCCACATTGTACACATGAAGAACGGTCGCTAACGTTAGTAAAATAACTGAATTTTACTCCTAGATTATATTCAAGACCTTACCTCGTATTTTATACGTATTTCTAAATACGATATCCCCTTACCACTAACCCTACAGCCTACCGATCGCTGATTTCACAGCTCGGAGCATTCTTGGAGGCGGCGAAATGAGCGATCTAAGCGATCACATCACCGGCGTTCACCGACTTCGCACCGGCGTAGAAGACATCATCGCGACGAGTCTTCTCCCCGGTCACCCCCTGAACAGGTGAGTCTCACCGTTTCCGTTCACTTTCTTCGTGTGGATGTATGAAAGGACGAATGCATGTTGTTAAAACCTATCGCTCGCTATCACTTACCTACTATGTGTCCACCCGACAACCTGTCTATCTGACCATAATAAATTTATACATGAATGTAAATAATGTCATAATCAAAGTCCGGAACCAGAATAATGCGTAAACGTCAGTGCCTGTTTAGATGATTATACGGGACTGGTTTGGCATGAGAGTGCGCGTGCGCATGCGCCTTCGTCCATGAAGACGTGCGCGAGAGACGGCGACCTCCTCACGCTTGCGCCTGTTCTATTTGTGTTCGCCTTCGTCACTCTGCTCGCCTTCAGTCAGTCGCAAAGTTGAATCGGCCGCCCAGCGCGTTTTTGCTACCGGTGTGAAAAGTTTATTCGCTAAAAACGGCCGCGGGCGGCCAGCGCGAGCCATGGCTGCCCAGCCGACGCGCAAACCTCCAAACAATGTGCTTTTTTGTGGACCCCCGCCTTCATTACCACCCATAGTACTCATACCAAATAATTTATCATGTGACAGTATCGCTAAAAATGCAGCACTAAATGCTGCCCTTGAATCAACGTCAACGTCAAAGTATCCGCATGGTTTGCAAGAAATAAATAACGTTGGAGTGCCGACTTCGGATAGTCAATGTATCGAGAGTACTCATCAAAACATACCAACAGATGAAACCGGTGAACAATTTGCATATAATAATACCTTTCGCCGTGCCAGGAGTTTTGATGTATCAGATCTTTCTGTTGCTAATTATGAAAATGAAAACAACAACATATTCCGCTATAGACGATCGGAACCAGATTTATCAAAATACGAGCTTTATCTTGAAACTGATGTTTTGGTACAAAATTCCTCACTGGAATGTCCACCTTCACTCGTACTCAACAATCCTTTTTATGATGGCTCTTACGCTTACGATGCTTCTCAGATTAACCAAAATATGGTTATGTTACCTGAAAACTACCTAGCTTTTGAAGATTCATTTGTACCATCTTGGGATTATAAGCCAGAGCTATTAGTGGATAAAGATATGAATACCGGCATATATTACGATGGGCTACCGTTAATTCCTTCTAATACCCCTTGGACACTATACGAAAACAACAATAATGCGCAGGAATATTATTCACCTCAATTTGGTCTGCCAATAGAAGAAGGTGTGCAGTATATGAGATTAAATGATTTAGATTTTGCTTTGCCTCAATATATGAACTTGCCGATAGTAGATCAAGGAAGAATTCAGGAATTACATAGTGATAATGCAGCTCATAACGCCACGGGAAGTACGGAAACAATGACCGATAATTATGAAGATGCTCAAACGGCAAATTTCTCTGATACATTACCTGCTTCACCTACTGTGAACTTAAACGAAGATAGTAAACAAAGTAATGTGGATTCTCTAAATAACAGGGAATCGTCGACGAGAAGCGAAGAATCATTAAATGGTGATATATCTATTGATATCACTAGTAGTTTAGCATTTCTTCCTAGTAGTAAAAGTTCACCAAGGCGCACACGTGGCTCCGATGATACCAGCGAAGATACATCAACATGTTCTACGGATTATCACGAAGCGTCCGCACTTGATTTAGCTCAAAGTTTAGAAGAATTATCTTGTGATAGTGATGAATTGTCTCAAAGCAGAGATGAACCTTCCCCTGTGTGCGCAGAAGATAGTAGTAAGGCAGTGAAAAGTGATGTCAAACTGGAATGCAATGGAGCACTACCACCCAACGAACCCACTGGTAACGTAGCACATAGTAAACAAGCCACCATTCCGACAAAGAACGAACCACCTAAACATCTTCCACCTCCACCGCCTACACCTCATGGAATACCGGCTGTGAATGAAAATTTAGTGGTTAGTAAAGTAGTTCAAAATAATAAAACTGAAGTAACGAACATAAGTGAACTAAGTAAAACGAGTGATCAAACTTGTCAAAGCAACCGCGCTTCATTCCCAATATCGTCAAAGGAGGTAGCTCAATCAAAACCATTGAAAACAGCAATGCAACGCCCGCAGCCCCCGGCTGTGCCACCTGCTTGGTTAACTAAAACGTCGACATCTAATATCTCTTATGAGAATGTACCACAAATCTGTGTGCAGAATTCTGAAGGCCAAGCAAGTTTCGTCGGACAAGGTTCGAAGACACCTCAACAAAGCAAAACTCAACAAAAACAAGAACCACAACCATCTTGTTCATTTGGTGAAGCACAGCCCTCACAACTGAAACCAGAGAAACAACCGAAAGAAGTCGAGGTCAGCTATTTACTCTATTAAACAAAATAATCAAACATGTATGTGTGAGAACGAGTGTTTTGATGTGATGTTCATTATATTATAGGCTTTAGGAAAAACACAATTTTTAATCTCGAGTTTTTGTTGTTAGAAGGTGAAGCGTTATTTATTTATTTTTTTTTCTAAAATGTCTAGGTGTTGTACATCTACATACTAGTCCGGTCGTAATTTAAATCCAGAAACTCAAAAGGAAAATGATGGGTTGAGATAGTGTCGATTGATTAAATTAATCGTGCACGGTGTGCTTGATTGTTGATGTGAAATAATATAAAACGCAATTTTGTATCATATGAATACCACGCTAATAAAAGTGTGTATAAAGACAAAAATAGTATCAGCAGCTGGCACATCTATTCCATACCAATGGCGATCACTAGATGGCGCCACGCTATAGTTGTATGACCGTTAAACGAATAACTTCGCATGCGCACAGAAATAGCAACGATCACCTTCACCTAGCCAGTACGTCTCCTTGTTCACTGTTATGATTTAAAAAAAATTCTAATCAAACCCATCCAAAAGTTTGTACACCTCAAACATAAACTGTATTTAAGTTCTGGTTTTTTTTTATCAAAACGTTACTATTCGCGGCCATTTTTTATAACTGTTCTTGTAATCTTAAATAAATTCCATATAAATCATTCATATTTATTATACTCTTAACAAGACAAAGACCCATACGTCGGCGTCTATTATATGATTGGTTTTTAACCTGGAGAGATAACGATGCAAATAAATCAGTCAATCGTAATATAATAAAACTGTTTAAGGATGTGTGATAAAATAATAATAAAAGAAACAAAACAGATAACAACACTGTAAATTATTAAAGTCGCGAAGACATTTTCCTAATCTGCTCTCATTAATGTGTTGGTAGTCTTCAATTGCTCTGAATTGTGAAACAAAATCATTAGATTGAAACTTGTTAGAGCCAGTTCAGTTCACATTGGACTCACAAATGATTCAGTTTCTTGATTCCGAACTGAGGCTTTAAAGGAATGTCGATTTTAAAAAGCATTCCATTAATATGACTAATGTTTCGCAATACCCATAGAGATCAATAAAAATCTTTAATTTAGTTTATTATACGAGTCGTGCTTAATAAATAAAACCTTATTTGTGATCCTTAGGCATTTAGAAAGTTATGAACATTC
>NC_052104.1:7134181-7135389 GCF_012273895.1 Zerene cesonia | reverse complement strand
GAACGACACGTGGAACGACAACACGTGCCCCGACGACGTCACCTTCCCCACCATCAGCGGCTCCGTGCACCTGGTCTCTTCCATCAAGAGCGAGCTGGGCGACGTGGCGACCGCCTTGCCTGACCTCTTGGAGAAGAGCGACGTCCCCAATCTGTTCGCTAGACCCGATCTCACGGACAAACTCGATGGGGTCGAAAGCGATGACGCAAAGAGTGATAAAATATTGCTAGATGACATCCCGGAACCTAGTTTTACGTCGCTCATAGACGACGGCGAGCAGAGATTCGATTCCTTAATGGCTTCCGCCATCGAAAAAGAAGCGGCTAGGCTGGCCGCGCAACTAAAGATTTCAATGGAAAATAGCGCCACATCGCTAACCTCTATAGATTTAGAACATGTTAAGCCACCTTCTAATTTAGGCAGCTTGCTGTCACTCAGCGCCTCAGGCCAATGGGACGACTCAACCGTACAAACGTCGAAAAAGTCTCAGAAGAGCAGAAAGAAATCCTTACCAGTGTCGTCCATGGTTAAACGAGCACTAAGCAATTCTCACCATCAAGGCAGTTCGGAACATCTCGACAGTAACCCGGTCAGCTTCCTGGATAACATCAAACCCCCTTCGGAAATGGAAAATATCGACATGGAAGGCAGCATGATATCTGTGTCGAGTATCGTATCAGAGGTGGCCGATACTAAGGAGAAAACTACGGTGATCTTCGACTTCAAACAACCCGTGCAAGACTTCCCTCTGTGCACAACGTTTACAAATGTCTTCCACGATTTAGATAAAATAAACCCGCCGTCTTTGTTCGATGAGATGGTAGAGTCGACTCTAGAGTTGGAACAGACGACGGCGCAACAAGTTTACGACGACTGTGAATCTACGTTGAACGTAGTCACCGATTTGCCCTCAGGGTCTGAAAACTGCACCCCTATACCGTCGGATATAAGCAGCGTCGAATCGACACCGAAAAGGCAGCGGGACGCCAAGTATTTAACGCCAAAAGAAAAACGAAACGTAGCGAAAAATAGATACCAGACATATACAATAAAAGACACGGTCACGCAGAGTGACGCAACGATGGACATAGAAGAGTCTGAGGAGTTCGTGACGTGGACCAAGTCGGAGAGCGATCGGTCGGACGAATATGTCACAGCCAACTCTGAATCGAGATCCAAGAAACGTGTGAGCGCAAAACAGCGGAGGT
>NC_052104.1:7118400-7134081 GCF_012273895.1 Zerene cesonia | reverse complement strand
TAAAGTTAATGACAAAAGAACAGAATAGTAATTTATTAATCATATCGCAAATAGTGTAAAACTTTTGAATGATTAAGTTTCAAGTGGAGGTCAAGTTTGCGACAGGGGTTTATCGAAAGTCGTTAGCGAGGCGAAGGCGGCCGATGTGCTGATAGGAAGAGATAAATGTGCTGCGCCCGACTGAAACACACCTATCTGGAAACGATTGCTTCCGCTCGACCTTGCTGTACCCTAAATTTGTTGGCATCATCAGTAGAACTTTCCCACAATTTATCGCGATACATTTCATTGTTTATCATTTATTCGATGTCAGAGGGCTTTGCTTGCTGAATAGCTGTTGTTATCACCCCATAAACATTGGGAACCTTGTCAAAGTTACCAAAGATAATACAAGCATCGGCTTGTCTTTCATGCGTTTCTGTCGTTGAACTAGCAACCTTTTATTGAATCACTATAAATTTGCAAGTTTCATTATCGTTCAGAGATTTTTAAGCTCGTTCAAACTATAATTTATCGATATATAATATAGTGGTTATCCACTATAGTGGTTGGGCATGCATCTGTGAACCCACATCAAATGCACATGAATGAATCTGATCACGTATAACTATACGTGATCAGTTGTCTTGTTAATAGCGATAATGAACCAGCAGTTATGTGGGGACCTCCGCACGGTTCATACAGTATAACTATTACAACATAATGTTTATCGGAATTCGGTTTATAAATACAGTTTTTTATCTTAGTAAAGATGATAAAAGTTAATTAATACGAGAATGTTATCAAATAATAATAACAAAATCAATGACCAAGTTTAATGAACTTGTTAATTAAGTTTCCCCGAAATAATTACTCATCTTCCCCAGTGCATTATGGGAAATAGTTGTTAATTTACGAGTATTGTCAACAATACGCGGATAAAACCTGTTACAACCGAAAGCTTGCTTTACAAATTGTCCTCGTCTTTTAATTGGTCTGTTTAAGTATCGGTCGGTTTAGTTTACATTTAGACATCGACCAACGCGAAGTGTCACACGCAAACGTTTCATAATATTGGAGCTTTCTGAAATGAAATATTTTTATTCCGATAAAGTAAATATTTCTACATGACATAATCGTATTCCAGTCATACAGTTTAACCGTGGAGCGCACATTACTAGCGTACGGTTTCATAATACAGTTGTGAATCAACCGGCGTTCTACCCGCTCGCCCCCGAGCGGCGATTTAGTCTGTGAAGTGTAGTGCAGTGATAAGTGCAAGGGTAATGGCCGAATTGGTAGTGAAACATGATCGCATGCGGATGCCCCTCCGGCTCACGTCCTTTTATGAACTATATAAAAGGTTCCTAAAGGAGCACGGCTGCAAGTGGCACGATGTTGCCAAACTTCTTAACATGGTCGCAGAGATTTTTTTCGATGTAGACGGTGCGTGTTGTAAGATTGCCGGCAAGGTCAGTTTCATCATAATAATGTTTTCTGATAAAAAAAATACGTCTAAGAGTACCCACTCGTGTTATTGACAAATTAATTTCGTAGTCACCAGATAATAAATATATTTAATTATTCATCCATACCCGTATATCGAATAAATAATAACGTAATAAAAATAATTCTACCGAATACTTCATTGAGAATCTTAATAACGTTACGCTTTGTCGGTCCATTGATGACGAGAAAGTTTTGTTATTATTTGCGTGAAAAGGAATCGGCATACCAGTTTTGCGTCCCTTTTTACCTGCACTACTCGGCCATTGTTAAACCCTGTCTTGTACAGCTGGCCAAAAAATTTGTACCCCCTGGCTTAGTACGTTGACAGAGTTCAAGACGAAATGAAAGTTGTCTATAAAGTTTCTTATTTAATAAAAAATAGCGATACGTTTATAAAATCTGTGATATTGATGTTTTTACACCTGTATACGATTGTAAATAATATGAAATTACGCGTTTCGAAAATTTTCCAAGGTTTAGTTGATCTATTTTACACGTGCGTTTCTATTGTTATTTACGAGGATGCAGACTACTTTATATCAGAGGTATGATTGAATCGCAGAAATAACACCAGTTTACTATACTATGCTACTTATTTGCAAATAACGTGAATTCTATTTCAGTTCAAGAATAATTCATCAAGTGTTCGCTTAAGTATTGTCTTGATATTGATCAGCAATTACTTTCGAGGCCGTTATAGGACGGTATTTACAGAAAATGTTACATGTAGCTGAAAAATGTTTGCTTTAGAAGTGAAAGTTGCTGCATGCAACTTTGTTACGTGAAGAATGTGATATTTCAGTTCCTCCGACGGTGACCGAACGATTTTACCGAGATCTCAAGCGTATAAATTAATATTATAAGCCGTATGAGTTATCTCTGTATAAATTAATGTGTAACATTCCAGTCTTTTAACGTGAAAACATATATAATGTGATATTAAAATAATAATAAAAATGGTGAACATTTAAAAACAGGTTAATTGACATTAGTTGCTGTATTACTAATTCCGCGAAGATACCACTATTATATTGTTAGTAAGTTTAAAATAAATAATTGCATATATATTTGTTTATAATACGATAAGCGTGAGATGGCACGCAGAGTATTCGTGTTACGTATCATCAGACACGCATCGCATCGCATGATGCTTTTTTATACCCGCATCCGTTCCTCATTGTTTCTGTTTGTCCGATCTATTATAAAGATAAGCGAGACGCTACTATCAATTGGTTAACCTATAACATCGGCTAGGGGATGCAATGTTATGTCTTAGAAAATATGCCGCTTGCGCATACGAAGCATATCGGTATTGTTCATTGCTCACACGCGCTCCACTAACCCAATTAGCGGTCGCTCATTGGCAAAACGGACTTGGCTCACCATGCGGAGAAATGCCCGTCACATTCATATCAACAAGGGTCAAATGTCCCACATATTCCTTATAAAATAATAAATTGTTCATAGCTGCCTCTTTTAAATTGCTGTTTAAACCTAAAGTGAACGTTTTGAAATTTTTATTTGCTAATTAAAGATTTAAATATGTAAATAACAGAATTTACAAATATAACAGTTGATGAATTGAAATATATAGAAATTATATGTATAATTGACGGCGTGGCTAGCGACTTCCCGGTTAAAAAATACAGTTTTGTTTTATCAAACATTATTAATATGTTTATAACGGGCGTAATGCGACGAAAATGCGCGTGCCGCGGCACCTCGGAGTGCGCAGGAGGGCGCTCCCACGGGTTACCGATATTTTTAGTTCGCAACCATTACTTGGCACCGACGGCCGTACTCAGCTGCGCTAGTGATCTTTCTCAAAACCTACCGCGCTTTAGGCCCACTCCCGGTCCGCAGTGAGGCTAGTGCCATGTCCCATTTTGAACCTGTCTTGTTAAATCTGTGATACTTTAGTACGCTAAGTGCCATTTTATTGAATATGTTTATCATGTAAGAATGATTGGAAAGAATTCAGTGTTTATTCCTGTGTGAATGGTGTTTCATTACAATTGAAGATTTATTACTAAATTACAATGGCCGGCATAAGTACGAGCGGAAGTGGAGCAACGAGTCCACGCCGGCAGCGATACACCCGGGCTTCTACCACCAGTGTGTCTCAATTACTCTCTGACGGATATTCGAGTATTATCAATCGACTTACGCGGCGTGGACCTTCCGAAAAGAACGACCCAATTATTGATTCCAAGCTTACGAGTTCTGCACGCACTCGATATGATGACAATTTGCTTACAAACAAAAACCCCGCTTTGGCAAATGTAAGACGCTACGAAAACAATAGACACATTTCTCCGTATAAATCCTACTCATCTGGTTTGTCATCGACCACAAAGAAATTGAGTGACGATCGCACATTTAATTACCTAGGTTCGACCAAAACTCATGTCAAAACATCTCCCATTCACAGTGCGTCTGGTTTCAGTGCTCTGGGCCGCAGTGAGTCATTTCGTAGAGCTCATATTAAAGACAAGTCATCGCCACTTGTTAAACGATATCCGTTGAAAGAGACAAATAATAATATAGACAGTACAATTATGTTGGGGAGTACAAGAAGTCGTTTAGAGGATAAATACTCATCGGTTTTAGATAAAATTGCAATAATGAAAAAAGAAAAAGCTCGTAAGGAAATAGAAGACCGAGAAAAAACATTAGAACCAGAGCCAACCTTTTCTAGCAGAGGATTAATGAGGAGTTTGACAACTGCTGTGTTTGGTGAAAATTCTTTTAAAAGAAATATGTATTCCCGCGAAAAGACTCGGGACAAAACTCCATACAGAAACACGGCTGATCGACGTTTATCTTCTCATAAACAAAACGAGAAAACTGAATTAAAAAATGGTTTCGACTTGAGTAAAGATCGTTCGAATTTTGGCAAAGATAGGAATAGCGTGTACAGAAAACATCAAAGAAGATCCTTGCGTGCTGAAAAAAGTGAAACGGAACGGAAAACTAATAAACTTTCCTTGAGGCCTGTGGATATTAGTTTGCAAAGTGGTGCTAGGGATTTAGTCTCACCACCTCAACAAATGAATGTAGATTCAAAATCAAATATTACAAAAACCCCTGCATCTTCGCCCAGTAAAGAAATAGGAAGGCAAAAGCAAATATATTTCCCGTCGAGCGATGAAGACGATGACGATGACGACAAAACGCCTGTCGGTGATCTGATATTGAATGACCGTGAAACACGACGTAAAGAGATACAGAGCCTTATAATGAAATACGCTCACTTAGATGAAGTTTATGGTCGAATTACCGAAAAAGAACCCAACGGAATATCAAAAGCACCAACGGTGATAAAAAAAACCGAACCAATAGGTGTAGGCGATGTTGTCGCACTACCTCCTGAGTTGAGAAGCCGTCAAAGACCGCAGCGACCCCGCCACCTGATGAGGCACGCGGCCACGCCGCCTGTAAGCACAAGCTTATCGCCTTCGCATATGTGTGCTGCTAACATTTATACCTGGTCCGTGTTTTTTTTAATACTGGACTTTAGTCAAGCTTTAAATATTTTTTCCATAAATAATTTAACCATTAATTATAATCATATACTTAGTTTTCAAAAGTAAAATTGAAAATGTAAATCATTTTAGAAAAACAAAATTTATTTCCAATCAATTAGCAATGAAACCAACACTACTCATGCAATATAAATGGTTCGCTTTAAATGCATGCAATGGAGGTTAAAAACTTTCAATATTTGAGGTGTACAAAAAATAAATCGCGAGAGGGTACTCTGTAACGAACATGTCAGTTTGCTATTACTCGGTGAAAACTTACGAGTGAATTAATAATGCAATGATAGTGCATGTTTTTAACTTTTTCGTACATTTTATTCAGTCTAACATGTTTTTATTTTGTATGAAAGTGTTTTCACACTCAAAACATAAAATGAGTCCAGTCGTAACATCAAATGACAAAGTTAGTAAAGTGATTTTCGTGATGCAAAAATTATAACGTAACCGATAAGTAGTTGGATCGGGTGGACACTGGTATTCCATTATGTGTGAAGATGTCGAGTGATGGATGGATGTGTGAGTGAAGTGCGGCACCGTCCCGGCCCTCCCTTCCCGTCCCGATCCTCGCGAGCAGCGCTGCTGGGGGACGCCCGAGCGGTTCACCTCGGGCGTCCGCTAAGCGCGTGACCGCATCAGCGCCCACCCGTCCGCCCTCTAACAGCATGTACGACACTCAATACCAAATGTCGCTTGTCTGACGGGCAACCGTTCCATTGTCTGATTGTTGGGTACAACACTACTCGGGTCGTGGCGAACGCGTGGCGCTTCATCGTGGCATGTGGCTGGGGCGTGGCGTGGCGCGGCGTGCGGCTCGCTTGCGGTGCGGCGGCGGCGGCGGCGCCTGCAGAGCTCCCGGGCACGCTCCTCCGTCAAGGACGACAAGGATGGACACCTCGTCTACTGGCCCGGCTATGTCATGGGAGCGAGATGTTCGTGTCCACAGCATAACTATAACCGGCTCTATGTATTGTAACATAACACACACACGCACACACACCGTACACTGCAGATACACGTCACATTTAACACATAACCATTTGATATTTTCTTTACACTTTTCACGGTTAGATACAACTATCCATTTATACATAACAGAAAGCGTCACATTTGTAAAACATCAAATTATTTTTATATATCCCACAGTTAAACTCCCATAGATCAGATATTCGTGTCTGACGTTTTTATGAATACATTTTCATGCTTTATTTTCTTTTTTTTAATTTGAAAGTTTTTCAAGAATCAAAGTAATTTTTATATTAAGAGTCATGTTGGAGCTGGAAACATTGGTTTTGGTATGATTTTTATGTAGGGAATTGGAATGTTATTATAATTATTCTATTTGTATTTTTTCTGTTATATCTATTATCTATTTTTTGTGTTTCACTTTTTGGTAAACCAATGACAAATCTCTATCATGACTTTGTTTTAAATGTAATGTAATAATCGTTTCGATTATTTATTTCAGACAAAATCATCGACACACTTGGCGAGGGCACATTCGGCAAGGTGGTTGAGGTGAAAGACTTGGAAATGTAAGTTATTTTCCCGCATAAATATTTCATTCTTATAATGAACTTGCCTAAATTTCTTATAATTATAAAATAACTTGTATTATATAATCGAAGGGCAGCTTAAAATGTAAATGACCCTAAAATGTATAGAAATGCTATTGCATATAATTTATACTTGTGTTTGTGTTTATCTATACTTACTTGTATATGCAATACATTCATTGGTGTTTATTTAAAAATGTTTTTGCATACAATCAACAGCAGATCAAAAAGTGCACGTTATTGTCAATAATATAATAACCATCAATAACATTAGTTGGTTAGTTAAACATTCGATATGAGAGCAAAACAACACATATCGGATCCATCAGCCATGTAACTCCATTATGTAAAGGAAAGAGACTGAACTCTTTCGTCAGCTTGCAATTGATTCAGAATGATCTCTACGTTTGGCAGCTTAGCAAATTTATTTATACCACTTTCAGTTTGTTTTGCAAACTCGATATAGAATGGATTTAAATTTATCGACCCTTGCCCCAGCAACTTGATTATCTTTATTTCACTTTGATGTTCTGTTGTGAAACTATTTGCAATAATAAAATTAATAATATTGTTTATTGAATGTTGTAACGAATTATATTGAATTTACTAGCTGCACCCAGCAAACGCTGTTCTGCCTTACTCTTATCATTTAGGGTTATAAAAAATAGATGTTGGCCGATTCTCATAGATACCGGATAAGCACATAAAATTTCATCAAAATCAGTCAAGCCGTTTCGGAGGAGTATGGCAACGAAAACTGTGACACGAGAATTTTATATATCAGAAGATGTTAAACCTTCAGTAAACATAATCAGAAAAAAATGCTTTTGAATTTTATGTACCATGATAATATATATATGGCTGGTAGTTTTCTGTGCACAAATATTTCAAGTAAAATTTGTGGGTGTCGTAACACTCCGGTGCAAGTATATTTTGGGATATCATGAATGTAACCGCACAGGTGTATTTCAGTATTATAATTGTATATACAAAAGATGTTAAAAAATGTTCGTTTTTTTTTTTCCAGGGAGCACAGAATGGCTCTGAAGATAATAAAGAATGTTGAGAAGTACAGAGAGGCTGCAAAACTAGAGATTAATGTATTAGAAAAGTTAGCCGATATAGATCCCGATTGTAAGAAGTGAGTATACGGAGTTCTCGAGCTTTACAACTTATATAATAGTCGTGAGGCGAGCGGGGCTTTGGTATTGCGTGTATTGAACCTGATGTGCTGTTAATCCGCGGACATTACAGTATATAAACGCGCGAATGTAGCAATATTTGACCTTGCACGTTTATATGCGACGTTATGGTCCGCGCTGGCAGCCCGCCAATGAAGAAGTCGATGTCAACGAAAACACAAAAATACCGTCTGCCGCTCGCATTATACTCTTAAAAATTTCATATAAATCTCTAGGATAGCCTTGATTATGTATTTATGACTGTCCGTAATTAATTGTTATTCGTGCTATCCGTTGCAGTTTGTGCGTGAAAATGTTGGACTGGTTCGAGTACCACGGGCACATGTGCATCGCGTTCGAGATGCTCGGCCAGAGTGTGTTCGACTTCCTGGTGAGTCGGTTTGCGATCATTTATTTACGTCAATGCTGCGCCGGTTCGTTTCATATTTTCCGCTTGTGTTTAGTCTAGAACGTTGACGAACGAATCGCACAAAAACCGGCGTGTATTGCTCGCTAGGTGTAACATGTATAAATAGACACTTTGTAAGCTATATTTGTTTACGAAATGGGACGAGAATAACAGTGCTAATATTCAAATTTAATTTGGGACAGGTTTTTTCTGCAAGCTACGGTTCATAAATAGTATCTTTTTATTTATGTATCCTTCAATACATGAATATGTTTTGGTATTGACTCATATTTTTGGTTATTCTTTTCGTCTGAACTATTTTAAAATGATATATCTGAATTAAGAAGTCATTACTTTTCAAATTCATCTGCTTAACTATGAATTAACAGACGACTAGTCTTAATTATATGTTGCTTGCTTCATACGTTCCTTTACAATTTTCTTTGACTGCCATGCTCCTATTGGTCTTAGTCTGTATGTTGTTGGCCTACAAACCTTCCTAAACAAGTGGACTATCCGAAAAAAATCAATTACAAATTTTTTGCGGTTAGTGCGTTCGATCAAATTATACCATAATTCATATAGATGATACACACACAGAACGTATATAAACGTGCTACATACAATTGCGAACAGAAAGACAACAACTACCAGCCGTACCCGCTGGAGCAGGTGCGCCACATCGCGTACCAGCTGATATACAGCGTGCTGTTCCTGCACGACAACAAGCTGACGCACACCGACCTCAAGCCGGAGAACATCCTGTTCGTCGACAGCGACTATGAGCTCGTGTCTGTATATAGTAGTTCTAAGAAGGTTGGTACTACATATACGTATACAGTCTATATTCTAGTGTATGCCCACTGTCCGTGCTAATATTGTAAATGTGAAAGTAGCTCTGTCTGTTTTTTGTTCATGCCAAAATTCCTGAATCGATTAAGATGAAGTGTGGTAAGGAGATAGTTCGAGACCCGAGAAGGGAGTTAACTATTGGCATTAACAAGTTTGAACCTATTCTTACAAACAGGTATACTGTAAGACCTGAAAGTAGGATGTTATATGAAACAACTGAAACAGCTATTTATGTCTTGGACAAACAAATTAATGAACTATTTTGTACTGGCTTTTGCTAAAGTATTTTTGCGAAACATTATAAAAAACGAATACAGAATTTAGAACTAAATACTAAACTAACAGTTTTTTTTTTTTGTCCCGTGTCCCCTACTGGGGTATGGGGCAGATGATATACATCTGTTCCACTGATCGATTTAAAACTAACAGTAAATACTAATAACTTTACAATCAATTGTATTCTTTAGTTGTTTATTGTATACAAGATACTTGTTATTTATAACAGTTTCAACATGAACAATGCGTTTAATTGCAGAAACATGACTTGCGCCGCGTGAAGCGCAGCGACGTTCGGCTCATAGACTTCGGCAGCGCGACCTTCGACCACGAGCACCACAGCACCATCGTATCCACTAGACACTACAGAGCGCCTGAAGTTATATTAGGTGGATAAATATATTAGATTGTGTTGATCCTCGTAACGCTATAAACTATTCCCGATATTTTTTTTAACAAGTTTGTGGGTATGCTTTAAATTGATCGCGCCTTAATTTACAGAATACAAATTATTATATATATCGCTGAATTACGCGTTCCATCGAACGTGACGTTAACGTTAGACTCGCTAAAATTAATGAAACCCACTACAACCGAATGTCTTATACACAAAGTATCAAACGAGCTACATCGGACAATACATTCGGACTATTTTTATCCGACTTGAATCAAAAGGAGGTTATCCATTGAAATGTTTTTTTTATTTGTTACCTCCGAGGTATTCGGCTGTGTGAACTGATTTGATGATTTGTTTTGAAAGCTGTCGCCTCCTGTGCGGTCCTATTGAAGTTAGTCTAATTCTAACAATTTGAAGATTTTTGTTAAAAATAGTTATCATCATGCACATTTGGTTATTACAGAACTAGGCTGGTCACAGCCGTGCGACGTGTGGTCGATCGGCTGCATCATGTTCGAGCTGCACCTCGGCATCACGCTGTTCCAGACGCACGACAACCGCGAACACCTCGCCATGATGGAGAGGATCCTTGGACCGATACCCTACAGGTAGCATTGCTTGTTCGTTATTATACGATTTATGAGTGTGTTGATATGTTGTCCAACTAACTTTGTAAAATAGAAAAACTTAAATGGATTTAAAACGATGATTAATGCAATATATACCGTCTGCCCGTGATCACGCTCGCCATAAAGTGTTCGGAATAAATAATAATAAATTCCGTTTTTTTATTTTTTTAATATCTAAAAGTAACAGTGGCGTAAAATCAAAAATATGAAAAAAACTAATCGGTTGAACCCGCTTAGCGTAATCATAGAGTCATTCGGGAATAGTGTAGTTAATTGCATTGAAATAGTATTGAATTGGTGAATTTGTTAATTGTGTAATTTATTAATTAAATATCCAATATTTAAATCATAGGAGATTTCATTTTTAATATCCAGTATCTACAAAAAGATAGTACTAGATAACAAAAAAAAAATTGTGTTTCTGTTTTAGGTAATATTTATAAATAATAATTGAATTGTTTAATGTTGTTTACAGAATGGCGAGGAAAACAAGAACAAAATATTTCTATCACGGCAAATTAGACTGGGACGAAAAGTCGTCGGCGGGCAGATATGTTAGGGACAATTGTAAACCACTTTTGGTAAGTTTTACTTTTTTATTAAAAGGTTAGATTTTGTAAGAAGAATGTTGCAAGATGTATTTTTCGCTGTTTGTACACTAAACGATTTTATTCACATTTTGTACCATTTGTCGTGGTTCAATGACAATATAAAATTTTAATTAGTATATTTTATTATCCTGATTAGGATCGATATTTAATAATTTCCTTGCATATGCTCACAGTATAGTTGATTCTATTATTGTAACATGCTTTTTCAGTTTATTTATTTATTTATTTTTATATTTATAGTGATATTATAAAACTGAAGAGTTTGTTTGATGGAACGCGGTAATCGATGAAACTACTGGTCCGATTCGAAAAATGCTTTCAGTGTTAAATTGCACATTTATCAGCGGACCGCTCGTTTCTTATAAGCGTTTTCGTGAACACAATAGTATATTTGATTGCTCCGTGTCCGACTATAACAATGCTTGGGCCGTCCCGCAGAGGTACCTGCAGAGCAACAGCGAGGAGCACCGGCAGCTGTTCGACCTGATCGCGCGCATGCTGGACTACGAGCCGGCGCAGCGCATCACGCTGCGCGACGCGCTCAAGCACCCCTTCTTCGCGAAGCTGCCCGCGCACCAGCGGCTAGGTGCGCCCCACTCCCTCCCGCTCCCTCCCGCTCCCTCCCGCTCCCTCCCGCTCCCTCGCACACAGGAATCTGAAATGGCGGTGCTCGCTTGCACACTGTTTATCAATTTGTAGCGCAATTGCAAGCCGCCGTTTACGGTTCCTTCCTATAATGTGTCGGCCTATAATATTAATGTGATGATTCGCGATAATGAATAGCTGATAATAGTAGCTGCCAACGCCCATGAATCTTTGCAATAGACCTCTCCAAAAAACTTTAAAAGATAAGGGATAAAGAAAGGGATTGTTGAGGAAAAAAAGAAAAATAGGAATGGATATAGATATCGGCATATATGCGTAATTAAAGTAATTTCTATAAACTACTGTAATTACGTTCCTTAATCCTATGATTTGATGAAGGTTTCTTCTAAGACCGTTGAACTCACCTTTTTTAGCTTATATACCATATAATCTATTATTATACGAGTGTGTGCTCGTTGATTAATCTGGGGTGATAATGCAGAGGTGGTGTTTTCTCTTGTACATTCATATTGGAATATAGATCATAGTCTTTTTATAGTGCCAAGAAAAGTTCACATTTAAAAAAAAAGCTTACGGTAAAATTTTATGCAATTGCATTTCTGTTATTACATTTTCTATAAGGATTATTCCAAGTTATGAAAACATAAATCGGCAAGACAGCACAAGATCAATTTTCTTTTTAATAATAAATTATTTTCTCAATAGAATATAGGATGTGTATTGTGTATATAAAGCACGCTACTGATGTGTCATTTTAATTCTATTATCTCTAAAGATAATATTTGATCTTAAATTGTGTGTCTTAATAAATAAAAAATAGCAATTAACCATTGCTTTTGCATGGTCTTAGCGCTAAGTTTTCAAATGAAAAAGATTGTAAGGAAATATTTCAAATTTGATATGGTGATTAGCGAATTTCGGTTCGCAGTTTTGATACTAAATTCTTTGTTATAGGACACCCGTTTACAAGGGCATCATATCTTAGGTCAGGACTCATTATCATTGTTAGACGCTTATTAAGTTTCGTTTTTCATACTCAAAGCATAGTATGACATGAAACTTTTCTTGTGTTGTCAGTGTGTTTATAATTTGGGCTTTATTATTGTTACTTTCTGTTAAATAACATTTCTCTTTATTTGAGCTTGAGCCTTAGATTTTGTTTTCGTTGTATAATATTTTTTTGACTATTTCGTTCGCATGTACCTCGTCGTAACATCATTCAATATTTGTTTAAAGATTTATCCTCATTTAATTGTTAAAAATGTAGGTTAAATTTTCTAGTTGACGCAAAGTTTACAGTCTTTATTACTGTTTGTTTTAATACAACTCTGGGAACTAATTTCTTACTTTGGCAATTGTTTTAACATCTCTATGTTATAACAGACAGTAATACTGTAAAGCTACAAACCCACTGACTGACGGACATCGCTTTCCTCGGAAGTTGAATTAAAAGTGGGGAGGTAATCATAAAAAAATAATAATTTGACTTCACTAAGCAACGATGGAACAGTGTACAGAATTATTTTGTAATATTTATAAACATATCAAAAATTTTCTTAAATAGACTACGTAAAAATATAATTTCATTGTTTTCTAAATGCGTGGATTGCTACATTGTAATATGATTGAAGGTGTGAAACTAAGGAGTAGTGTTGTATGCACAGGCAATGACCGCGGCCGCTGCAACGGTGAGAGCTCGGGGTCGCGCGAGCGCTCGCACTCGCTGAGCAGGTGAGGGCCGGCGCGGCAACGTCGCTCCCGCTCCCCGGCGCCCGGCGCGCGCGCGGCGTCGCCGCACCGCGCCGCGACGTGACGTGCCGCGCGCTCGCGGCTCACGTGACGTGACGTGACGCGCGCTCGCGGCTGACGCGACGTGCCGTGACGGGCCGCCCCTCGACGCCGCGCCAAGCGCTGTCGATGTATAATAAACTTGTACATTAATGAAGTGATAAGTGATATATTTTGTCGAACATTAATTTTAGGTAATATTTTGTTGTGAATCGGTACTTCTCAATTTGTATTTATAAATAAATATTCGAAATAAAGACTGTTGGTCTGAGTTAAATTGTCTTTTGATTTTCTATCCTACATCTCACGCACGTTGCACATATTTATTTTATCAAGGAATTATCGGCCTCTGCCGGCATATGTCATATCTCAGAAAAATGAATACAAGATTAAGTAAAAATCTATCTAATTTACTCTAGAATCACTTGAAAAAAAATCGAGATGATTTCTCGTATATTGTAATGATTTTTATTAATTTTCATTTTTTCTGCCGAATCAAATTAATAGCATTAAATTGTCAACGCACTTTCAAATAACTATATATCCTAAAGTATATCATAAATTTTTCGTTGTTTTTTATAGCAGTGGATCACATAACACGTACTTTGTTAAAAATGTTGTATAATTGTAGTCTTTAGTAAATTACTAATGACAAACTGGTAAACTATGTGCAATGTTCACACTCATCACTCAATAATTATACATGAAACTTTTAACGAGGTAAGTCTGCGTTCGCTGTTTTTTGCACAATCTTTTGTAACAACACACGATTCGTCCGCGCTGCACCTGCTTTATTTTATTTCAAGAATGAGTTGTCTGGCTGCTGTTTAAAAAATAGTAGTTATAGATTAGATACATAATACTGTCATTTATTTCATAAAAGAAGAATGAATGGAAACAGCTTCCAGGTCAACGCGTTGCAATAACAGATACAAAGAACAGAATAGACAGTTGCAATCACGTCAATATTTTAAATTAAAATCAATATCCGTTGCATCTCTTAAAACAGAAATCTCAGAAACAGGAAAGGCATTTAGACGGAGGACCAACTTTGCTTTATATTATGTATTGATTGGTTTTTTGAGAAAAGAAATATATTCTAGAAATAAAAAAACGATTTCATATAGACAATAAATTTTATTTATTATAAATTTACAAATAAATTGCAGTCATTCATAAAATTAAAATATATTTCTAACATTGTGTAATAAATAGTAAACAATTTAATTAGGTTCCCAGTAACAAAGATTGTTTATAATACAAATGGTAAATGATATTTGGAAAAGCTGAAATGAAAAGAAAAATTAAGAATCGTATCAATAATTAATTGAACATATTAAACACGAGAAAAGACTACTTTAATGGTAACTTATTTGGAATGTATGTTAACATTATGAAAGATCTTAATTTCCAAAGAATATTAAATAATTAGCCGGTAGCCCCTCTATCTCTCCCATTATCACAGTACATACTCAATTTTTATATTAATTTACTTCTTTTTTTATATATTCGTACCTTACAATTTACCTTTTAAGTACCGCCATTGAAGCGCAAAATAATGTAATAAATAGATTTCGTGATTCGTCAGATATTAAGTAACAATTTGTGAAAATAAGTAACACATGCATACAGTATTTGTGAACAAAAAAAAATCATCCGTTCAGTAATCGGGTAATGGTGAAAACTTTGTTTCTTTTTAATATTATTTAAATATGGATTACATTTTTATTTTTATTGGTAACTTTTTTATTGGATTTCATTATAGACTCATGCAGCACAGACTATCTACATCTGATGCACGGTGGGCCCGTCGTCCGGCCAGCTGTAGACGGGCGGAATGGCGGGAGAATACCTCACGTCATACATTTGGGCGCGAATAAACGCCTCCGTGTCTATGGGCTGTGGCAGAACTGTAGCTTTACCTGTACAAAAAAAATATTGTATGATCCGAGAACACACTTAATTATTAAGTAATTTGTTCTAATTCGTTTGAACTAAAGTTTACCCGTCTTGTAAGCGTGATCAACAATCTTCTTGGCGATCTTGACTGAGCAGTTTTGGATGTCCTCTAGCGGCGGGTACAGACTGCCGTGGCTCAGATCGTCATCGGAGACAATTTCAGCGAGAGCCTTATAAAAAACAAATCAAATTATTGTCATAATTCTGAATCTAAACATGTGAAAATCTGTTTAACAAAATATTAAATAAGCCAACTGCAATTTTTCTCCTTTTCAATCGACTTCAATAACATCGATATTTTAGGATTGTTTTTTGATTTGAAAGCCGCCGCCGTGTGGTCGCAATTCAATTCGGTTTAGTTCCAATAATTTGAAGGCGATACTGTTTTTT
>NC_052104.1:7099397-7118390 GCF_012273895.1 Zerene cesonia | reverse complement strand
TAATTGCAGAGTTTATATACGGCGATACCACCGCGCAGACCCCGGGGGGTGGCGGCGGTGGCAGGGCTCACCTCGGCGGCGAGCAGCATGAAGTCGTCCGTGATGTCGACGATGCCGGCGCACAGCACGCCGAGCGCGAGGCCGGGGAAGATGTACGAGTTGTTGCCCTGCCCCGGCCGCAGCTCGCGCCCGTCCTTGGCGCGGTACGCGGGGAACGGCGAGCCCGACGCGAAGATCGCGCGGTCCTAACCACGGCACACATGAATTGGAGTATAGACAATGCGCAACTTTTGGTAGTGATAACTTCTGGGCACACTGCTTCGTTACATAAAGGGTTACGAAGCCAGTATGCCATCCTTTTCCATCATGTGTACAGATAGAAATCCCCACTTTATTTAAGAATTAATGGAATTAATATTAAAGAATGTGATAAACTATTTGAAAGAGAGATTTTATAGATATAAAAATTAGCCTAAAAACTGGAGGTGCAATGATGCGAATGCAATTGTATATGAACTTAATTACAAATATTGTCATACCATAGTTTTTGCACTATATGAAAACATGCCACAAAATGTCTGTTTGCGTGTGCGCACGCACGGACACGGCTGGTGTGCGCGTGCGCATACAACGCGAGACTCACGTCGGTGTTGGAGTAGGCGGCCTCGGCGGTGCACTCGGCCTTGCTGGTGGGGTTGGACAGCGCGAACACGACGGGCCGCTCGTTGTTGGCGGCCATCGCGCGCAGGATGGCCGGCGTGAACGCGCCGCCTATGGCCGCCGCGCCTGCAAGCGTCGCGCAAGGCTCGATTTATACCACCGATAGAAAGGTACTCATTTTGTATGCAGCCAAATCGAGATAAAAGAGCTCAGTATTTGTTGTTGTCATGAATAACGTGAAATAACATTTTCAACAGTTTTAATTTTTTTTCAATGCCTATTTTGTTTCTATCCAAATTGCTGCAAAAAAACACGAGAACACCTAAAACACAAATACATCTACGGACTATATTATCATCAACACTAGTCGACGATTTACGATTTACATTCACAACCCACACGCAAGGTTGGGCCAGGGCACAGTCTGTGGCCCACTACAGCGTCACCGCACTCACCGATGAGCACCGAGGGCTTGGCCAGGTCCACGACCTCTGCCAGCGAGCGCACGGGCGGCAGCGGCTTGGCGAACCTCTCCTTGTGCGGGTTGAGGCCGCCCTCGGGCCGCTCGCGCACCACCAGCCCCTTGGAGTCCACGAGCCACACGCGCTCGCGCGCCGCCGCCTCGCTCGTGCCCTCCGCCTGCATCGCCATCACGCACAGCTCCGCTATGCCCAGCGACGCCTGGAACAGGACGACCCAATAGATGTAACGCTAGTCATGGAATTTATGAAATACTATTTATAATCTATTTGATATTGAGTTGTTACAACATTAATTTCGTTAAGTGTTTTCTACAAACTAATGTTTTCTGTATATTAATTATAATGAGAAATATGTCAAATTCGTATTAAAAATCGTTACCGCCAAATCACGTCAATAACTGATATGAATACCTGCTGAATAGTTAGTAATACTAAAGAAGTCATTTATATGTAACATAAAATGCAGTGGACCGAAAATGCTTCCTTGAAACAACCCTTCAAAATTTGTATCAATTTCAATTTATTCATTAACATTTATATTTAACACCTACATATGACGCGCCTCTGAGGAAGTCTATCATTCCTGTATTGCGACACTAAAATAAGATCATCCAGTAGTACTGACCTCGCCGGCGCCCTGGAACACGAAGACGTTGTCGGAGAGGCGCTTGCGGGTGAGGCGCAGGCTCGCCAGCAGCCCCGCCACCGCCACCGCCGCCGTGCCCTGGATGTCGTCGTTGAACGTGCAGTACCTGCGACCACGCGAGCTATGTACTCTATAGGTTCCACCTTCACATGGACCGAGTGCTGTATGCTGTAGTGCATACTGAACAATTGCCGCCATAGACGTTTCAAGCCTTTCGATGAAACTTATTAAAATTAGATCCTGGTGGTGGTGTCGCATAAGATCGCAGAGATAGCTATTTTGCTATTATATAGTAGTTTTTTACGAAATATTTGTAAATAATTATTATGTATAAGGTTTACTTTTTCTTTTACAATAACAAAAAAATAAATTTATTAAAGATTTTTTTTTGTTCCAATAAGACTACACACACAGAAATATAAAGCATTGAACCCATTAGAATCTCTGTCTATGCTACGCTGATCAAAATACACATCAAATACCTAAAAAAAAAAAAACTAACATCAACATTGAAACATCCCAAAATCACAAAAAAACAGATCAAATACAATTGAACAAAGGGCGCGACTCACTTGCCGCGGTACTTCTCGAGCAGGCGGAAGGCGTTGGCGTTGCCGAAGTCCTCGAACTGTATGAGGCAGTTCTGCCCGAAGCGGCGCACGACGGCGCGCATGAACTCGTCCACGAGCTCGTCGTACTCGGCGCCGCGCGCGCGCCGCCGCCGCAGCCCGATGTACAGCGGGTCCGACAGCATCGCCTCGTTGTTCGTGCCCACGTCTGCGCCCCAACAAGTACGAGTGTTTGATACCATATTGTCGTAGTACAGTAATAATAGTGTATGGACCGAATGGCACAGATTACTAAAAGATTACTACGTAACCAATGGGTTAATTTATATCTATGCGTTATGACTTGGCTTCAATTAATTCTCAAACAGCTATAACTATAAATCGTTTATGCGTGACATTTTCTAATGTTAAAATCAATATTTAATCTATTTTAATTCAATAACAATCATATTTCAGCCAAATCTGAATAAGAATAGCAATATATTCAAAGCTATATATTATCCATAAGCTATATATTACCAAGCGTGATGGGCAAGCACTGGTGCGGCTTGATGCCGGCGAGCGCGGTGTAGAGCGCCAGCTTGCCCACGGGGATGCCCATCCCGCACGCGCCCAGGTCGCCCAGCCCCAGGATGCGCTCGCCGTCCGTCACCACGATCGCGCGCACGTCCGTCTCCGGCCTGGGACCATTATTTATTGTTAAAAACATTACTTTGTTATTTTTTTATATAAGTAATGTTGGCAAAGGAGCTAATGGATACCACACATATACAGATTACAATCTCGCGAATTAGATTATAATCTAACGCTTTTCATAAACAAAAATGTATAAAACACGATTACACGAATCATTTTCAATGCCTTCTCACGTTATTAGTAATAAATTTGTGTTAGAATTGTCTATAACTTCGTTCTTATTATACTTTTCACCAAAAATGAATATAATACAGTTATAAAGATAAATAAGATAAATTACAGAGCAAATTTTCATCATAAAATATAATCATATCAAACTTATCTTATAGATGTTAATTAAGCTATGTTGATTCACTATATCTTTTTCTATTTTATACAAAGAATATCCCATTAAATTTTGTATAGGATATCTTGTTTTGGAGATAAGCATGAAACAATTCAATGGACCAATAGATTTATTTCTTAACAATACTTAATTATTTGCAAATGCATACATATCGATGTACCAGTAACATAATTGTAACAAAACAATTAAAACATTGTTTTTGTACCATAACGATTGTATTACACATAACCTTCAAGTTTATTATTACCTAGCTGAATTACCTCTAACATATAATTTAAATATATTTCACAATAAGATAAGAAAAATGATGAATACATTATGTGCTTATTTGCAATCCGTTCTTTAACTGAAATTACGTCATTTTACTCACAAAAATCATCCTTATACTTGATTAAGTATATACATGTATATATACCTTCCAACTTCCTATATACGTCAAATTGTTAGACAAATTTGTGCTGATATCATGGTGCCTTGCACGAATGTCGTAAAGCGATGACGAATGAGGAAAAGGAAACCCCATAAAAATATATTAGATCTCTCTAGAATATTATTTGTGCTATTACGTACCAAAAAATCCTTACCACGAACTAGCAAGTGAGTCAGAAATCTAGGTAGCTTATATATTATTTAGTACTCTCCGTAAAATAACAAATACTTACAACGTTTTAATGACAAAAGTAAAAAATACGATTAAATCAGGAAGAGGAGGAAGAGGTAATGATGAGATAAATTTTGTCATGGGCTGTCATTGGAAAATAATGTACAACGGTTGTACGTTTGCTAAACTCGAGGGAGAAATTGGAACTGGTTGTTTGCTCAAGTGCATTATTATTGCTATTGATTATTCATACCTATAGGCTTTTGCGTAATAATACTACTAATTCCACTAAGTACTAATTAAGGCCCGAGTGTCGTTATTTTACTTATTTAAATTATTCTTTACCAGTTATTTTATGACTCGTTTTAAACAAATGTTAAACGAGACAATTGATTCAATCGACTCTCGTGAATATAGAAACAAATTTCTTCCTCGGTAAAACATAAATCAGTCACATTCTTTCATCACACTTACTCTCTTTCTCTCATCTCATCTCTTTCATCATTTTTAATAAATGTGTTTGTTAACTCATAACATTTTTCTACATGAATCATCTACGTCGAACCACATAATTTGAATGCGGTTAAGTTTTTCGCTACAAATAATTATTCTTCTTGTTTTTTTGTAAAGTAATAGCAATTTTCATTAATTCTACTAACTACTAAATTTTGGAGGATAATTGTTTAGTTCGTATTATCAGGAAATCTCCACGATATATCGCAAGTAATGCTGACGCAACCATAAGTCGTTGTTAGAGAGAACGATTTATTTTTGTTTCTTTTATCATTAAAATATAATGTAATTGATAATCATCCAAAATTTGCCTACAGAAGAAGATAATCAATACATATATTTATTTTTACATATAATATCAACCTAGAAATCTGTTTTGGCTAAATCCTAACAAGTGTTTACGGCATTGCGTCTCGGACCATTTACGATGTCCAATTTCTAAAATATAACATTAAAAATATCCCATATACAGACAAAACTTACACGGGAAAAGATAGCTTCAATAATAAACACACACAATCATAATATGCATAATGCATAAAAATGCAGAATTTATTTTGTGTTTATGAATTGGATTTAACCGGTAGGTACCACAGTATCTCGGTACCAATTGACAGTTAAACAAAACAATAATGTGATTTTCCATTTAAAATTTTACATTTCCTCAAATCGATCTGAGGAATTGTATAATCAAATTCGGAAGCTATTTACACAAACAACGATATCATGCGCTATTTTAAAATGTCCCAGCTCCCTGTCCCAACTCACCAGTTGGAGAGCATCTCGTACACGTGTCCCTTGTCGTTGATCGTGATGAAAAGTCCCCTGGGGCGGCGGTACACCAGCCCGTACTTCTGGCACGCGAGCCCCACCGTCGGCGTGTACACGATTGGCATCATGTCCGCCACGTTCTCGCCGACGAACCGGTAGAATAGGTGCTCGTTGCGGTCCTGCAGTGGTTATTTCGTTGTTAATACTTGGTTTGGGTAAATTTAGGACAATATAGAGAATAACAGTAGGGAAACATTTTATATGAATTAAATTATAGGCGTATAATGAAGTCGAAATATATAGAGATGGAGTACCTATTGGGGAAGGTAATATGAGCATTACATTTATGGGACAGGATTAGAGAAAGACAGTAAACCTTGCTTCATATATCAATCTAATAAAATGTTTTCCATGTAAAGAGGAAATATCCGAATAAAATCGTAATTAAAGTTTTTATTTCAATGGAATAAAAACATTCAAATTACTCATTAAGCAAAAACGAGTTTGAGCAAATATTACTGTCGAGCAAATTGCCGTTCGGTAAAAAGTTCAACTTCCTACCTTCTACTTATTTAACTTTTAAACAAGTTAAGAAGTATTATTAGTACTAGTATTTTAATAATTTGTTTTATACTTTAAACATTTATTTTAACAAGCATAACTAAGAGGAAAGAAAGAATTACTTATTCTGCCAACGGACACACACATTAAGGGATAAAAAGTTAAAAAAAAAACAAGAAAATAACCAAAAAAATAATAAAAATTACCAGTAATCCCATAAGGTAGATGTACTTGTTGAGAGGGTCTTCATATCGCTCGATGGAGAGCTTGCACAAGTGCACCTGCTCCTCCTGGCTCTTCACCCTGGGTGGCAGCAGGCCGTGGATACCCATCACCTGACGTTCCTCTATTGTGAACGCCATACCCTTTGGACAAAAATACCTATTAAATAACATTGAAATGTAAATGATTTCAGTATTATTCATTGAATTTCCATTTCTATTAACATTACATATATCATGATTCATGAATCATTTGAAAAAAAACTACGATGTAATAATAATGCCGATTTTTCAGTTTTTACGTTAACATTTTGTTTCTTAACAATTTTAACATTCTCGCTTAGATCTTAAAATGAATGTAACAAGTACACATTTTATTGGTACTGTGTTAATTTCCAATTGATTATCAAGTAAAGAAATTAACACTTTTCACACAAAGTGTGTTCAGCGTTTAGACCCACGCAATGTGCATTGCGCAAATTGTAAACAAAATTCTACACGACAATGAAAACAGCATAGGTACACTGAATCTGTCTTTTTATAACTGTATTGATTGGCATATCTCAATAGAACAAAGACCAATTTTGTACAGTCCCATTTCATATGAAAAATTACATAAAATTTTATCAGTATGTTCGATGTTTCTATATCTCATCTCGCGAATGACAATGAAGAGACAGTCAATGCGTACGAGTCTAAAATTAAAAGTAAAAAAATCCAAGAATATGACAAACCAGCCGCGATTATCATAACCTTTGAACCGTTAACATTGTTATGTCTTATGACATAGTTACGTGCGATATTCATTTCCATCCGTCGTCGGATCACGCATGTCCTTGACGTGGATCGAGGCTTCCGGAAACGACGGAGTCAGCTGTTGCGTGACGTCAGCAAGGTGACCGATCGCGAACTTCGATACCTACTTGTATTAACCGTTAAAAACCTAAACAGTATGATACCTCTCTTTACACCCATTTTTAAAAGTTGCCATCAATATCCATGAGGTTTAATTGCGAAGTTAAATTTTCTTATATTAAATTTAAATGTTATAGTTGTGTTAACTGAACCGTGCTTTATGTGTTTGTAGCTGTAGAAATAATAATACAATACATCAACTAACCTTACTGTCATTTTAACTTTATAACCTAAACAAAATTTATACAAAATACGGGAAAATAATTTATCTTCCTACTGTACCTTTCATTCAAAAAACCTTTCAACTATTCAAGAATTCTAAGTAGTATTAATCATTCAATATACATTAAACTGAAAGGCTGAATAGTGAATACTGAATTAGGCGAGACGGCGATCGATTTGACCTAAATTGAAAGCGGCTCTGTGTCCCAACACCAATATATACCGTGGTCTACATTTCGCTTCGAGCACTAGGATACCTAGCTGACATTGAAGATATTTAATCAATGTTTATTTAAACACAATATCGTATCTAAGGTCATATATGACACGCATGCTACTCTCTAATGGTTCGAGTCACCTTGCTTGAGGGCGATATGGACCTACATTGATTGAAACATAATTCCAATAATAATCCAAATGATTTTGAATGACGCGTGGGGTAAAACATGTAATATATCGGTATTATAGATATCGTAGATAAGTTTCATCTATTTAAATATTTATTTCCAATGTTATCTATTTACAATGTTTAATTGACATCTTAATTGCCACAGAGTATTACCTGCATTTTGCATACAAATTAATTTATGTGTTTGTCGACAACATAATTATAAATATACCTCATTCTTTCCTCTATTAGGTACCACTTTCTTAGGATGCTTAGATCAAAATCAAACATATAATATTTACATAATATGACAATAAAACATTAACATAATTAAAAAATTGAAATATAAATACAAGTACTAACAATTTAATACGAACACTGAAGAATTAATTAAACCCTTTCATCGTCTCTTTTGTGTTGTAAAAGAGCATTGAAAAATAAATACATAATGTCATTGTTAAAACGGATTAACGCTGCCTGTCTCGAGTTATAACCCAAGAAGGATTTGCACAAAGCAAATTGTCTCAAGAGTTTAAATGTAGGGATTTACTTTGATAGCAGGGTGATATTCCGTTATTTACATAGCCGGAGCCCGAAGTTCTCAAATAAATTCATTGCGATAACGTTGACTAATGGTCCTTTAAATGTTTGCGAAATGAAAGCTATTAATAGGATTTACGTACTTGTATATTAATATTCCAGCTTCCTGTTTCAATGCCATTTTGATAATATTTTAAAACAGAATACAATTCTTCATATAAACTAACTTTAAAATTTTTACTTTCATAAAAAAAATCTGTATGGGAATATCATTAACATTCAAAATCATATAAGTACACAATCTATCAAGGTGGATTAAAAATTAACAAACGGACAAAGTATGTATAAGAAGATCATAAAAAATAAGAATATAATTTTGTTTGATATCTGTCTAGGCCCTAGGGAATAGAGATGCTGATAAGATCGAAATTAATCAAGATTACGTTCCAGATAAATCTAGTATCGGCGTACAGCTGTTGTAATACGTCATACATTGTTCTACTGGTAATCATATATACGATAGTCTAAGAATAATACGTTTGTTACTGTATTAGCTACGGGAAATACTGGTTTTTTTGAGGAATTGATTGATTTGAAGAGTGACAATTGACATGCTCACAGTCACAAAACATCAATGTTTTGTTAACATTTAAATTAAACAAAATTGTGTGTAGGTGGTCATTCTTTATTTAGCAATAACTGGGTTATGCCAACCTCGACGTACTTAGCACACCCCACCACACAAGTTGGAAATCCATGAATAAATTTTCCCTATGTATTATTCTGATTTATGGAGTTAGAGACCCCCGTGCCATGATTCAGGTGCAAATAAATACTCGATTTTTTACTAGAACATGACAAATAAATAAATGTTTTATTGGTACTTTCATAATAAATAATGTGAATAAATAGGTATAGAGTAATTATCATTTTCAACATATCAATGAAGTGAAAAATTTCCGTCTGGTCGCAAAAGTTATCACTGTAGTATTGATAACTTCTATTTATCAACACTAAGTAAACAGAAAATTCAACTAATACATAACATATCTATACGCACTATATGTATTGTGGAATAAGGGAAAATTGTGAAATTCGCTCAGTCATTTTTTAAAGGGGAAGAAAGAATTTTTGGGAAAGTTAAAAAACAAACGCAATTAATATCGCTAAGATAGCTTACATCGTTTTATAATATAGGTATGTAATGTCACGTATTCAAATAATGCTTAATATGCATTGGTTGGAGGCACGGCTCTGTTATGACGCAATAGTAGGTATGTATTATAATGAATCCCAATGCATAAATCATACGGTTAGATTCCAATTTTAGCTGGGCACATAAAGCAATCGTACATGTGAATTGACACATTTCTAAATAACAACAAACAAAACATTCAAATCTTAAATTGCATACACTTATTCTATGTTATGTATGTATGTATAACAAAAAACTATTGGAAGGATAATAATTTTAACACATTATAACATAACGCCAAACAAAAATTACCCGTGAGTCATGTGCCGCTAAGCAATCGGGCACGGAGTACACATCTCTCCGAGGTGTCAGTTGCCACCAGTCGTGTACCATTATAAATACTGCACTTCACTGCACACTAACTCCCAAAGGTACACTATATAATATTTTCCACTCTATGGTACACGATTGAAGCGAAATTTAATTTTGAATTTCACAATATTCCGCCCTGCATTTTAGATATGAGAGAAAATATTACTTTAAAGTTTATATTGACTCCGGGCAACATACGCTTTAATGCAATATTTTCTAGTCACTAGAGAAAACGTGCTTTCCATTTACGACTATTCTTGAGAATCTGAAAACTACTTGAGGGGAATGTACAATATAGAGAGTTTATAGGTCAACGCTTAAGGTATATCTGTCGATTCTAATACACAATATTGATTAATATAATAAGCAGTCAAATAAATAAGAAGTCCTTGTAGAAATATTCATAACCATTGCGTTATAAATATATCTCATGTCAGATTAATATTGACAGCAATTCGAAATATAAATTGTTTTGTATATACGTTAATTTTTAAAATGCGGTAAGAAAATACGTCCCATTTTGAACTCCAATTTCTCAGTAAAATTTTCGTTGAGTTATTAATTAATGGCGAGATCAGACGGATTCATCATTTAATTTTCTCTTTAAAACGAAATTAAACGAAAAAATAATACTTAGCTGCTTTTCCTACCAATTTCAAGAAAATTATTTAAGAACCCATCTTTCATTTCAAATATAATTAAAAATAAATCGTTTATTTATCTAGTTACTTGTGTACACATATAAATAATAATTATACGTATATTGTATTATTAGGTATTTACATCATAACAAAAACCTTGTATAAAAATTTAATAAATGATTTTTATTGTGCAAATGCTAAATAGGTACGTGATCATAAGTTGCAATAAGGAAGTTAGACATATGAATGCAAATACCTATTCCATAATATTAAGCGAACCTTGGATAGAAAATGAATAGTGAACTTATTTCCGTTATTTAAATTCGAGCATATTGGAAAATACGCATCAACCAACCATACAAAAATATTATTTATTTAACTAAACCGATAATTGAATATAAACTGCATTAACCTATCCTGCTACAAAACCTGTTGATTAGGATTGTCTTTGCAATTAATATATAATAATATTAAAAATACACTGATTAGATTATGCCCGGATTTTTAGTATAAATTACAGCCTTATCTCTCTTACGATCGGTTTAATTCAGTATGATTAAAATTATAAATTTCACCAATAAACCTCCAATCAGCAAAGGACCACGAAAATAATTATCACAAAAATAGTTTAATCCATTTATACGTCGAGCAGCCACCAACAATGGCTTCACGTAACACACAGTAATGTTATGTTAACACCATGTTATATTAAAATACTTCACGTTTATATGGTAACCATAGTAACCGCGATCGTTGGTGATAATTCACACATATTGCACACACGAAAGCTTTATCGGACGATATCGTGCGATTAGCCTATTCCATTCCATATCTAATGTATTAACGTAAACACAACAAAGCTTACAATATCCGCCAAGGATTTAATATTCCAGCGAATTTATGATTCTATTGTGTAATTAATTATACCTAATCGCCGTTTATCTCTAGCGGAGCTTACAGGCTGATGATTTATTAATTACTAAAACATTAATTTGTTGTCAAAATTACAAAAAAATATGGTTATTGGATATTTCTAAAATGTACTGTTCGTGTCTAATGCTGTTATTTAAAAACTAACCCCAATTTCGATTTTTTGTCCTAGGCGTAAAATGGCCGTTAGATATGTCACATTGTCAGATTCTTTGAATAGGGAAAGATTAAGTAAGGATTTCCTTTTGTGTGAAGAACGTTGATAAGTTTATTTCAAAGGAAACTATTTCTTTTGTATTCCCGCTTTTCTTTTACAGTAGCTTTTTATTTGTTACTGAAATATTCTGTTTGTTTCGATTTCAACGATGAGATTGTATCCGCTCTATTGTCTTTGTTCAATTCAACAAAGGAATGTTTCATCAAAATTAGTCAAGTTTCATTGGCATTGGAACAGTTTATTGAAATCAGCGTTTAAGAAGTTTTCTTATTGAAAAGAAAATGTCCTTCAATATAGCCAGAAATATATACGTATTCATTAATTACGGGTGCTTTTGCATGCGTCATGGTTCTAAAATGTTGAAATTAATTTTTAATTTCTTTCTTTTATATCGCCTCCATTTAATTATATAATTAAATATCTGAAGCCCATTGCAAATACTTGTGCACAGATAACATTATCACGTGTTAAGTGGCTAATTGAGTAGACAGCTAGGCAGCTTATATAGAATATCAACCACTATACCTAAATATTACGAAATTAACATTCCATGGCATTAATGTTAGATTTCTTTGTAAAGTTAAATATACTCAAGTCAAGCAAGAAACAATTTTATTACTTTAACGTTCCCGATCAATCTCTAATTTGATGTTATAAAATAAATGTAATCAGATTTCCATAATATTATGACTCAAAATGATCCAAAAAATAAATAAATAAATACGACTTAAAGTCATGGCAGCTACGAGGTAAGCATAATGCGAAACGACACGGTAAATCAAAATAAAAATGCAACGTAATATAAATCAATTCAATTATAAGTTTAGTTAATGTTTTCTGCTTGTACGCACTAATTTTAGGAAGTACTAATTTGAATTAAAAATTATTATGGTATTGCTTTGTGGGGATTGCAGTGATTTTAATTATAACGACGGTTTTTAGCAATGCTATGTGTAAGAAAGAATACGGTATGTTACGGCAAAATTTTGCAAATCTAATTCTTACAGTAGCTTCAAAGCAATACATAATATTATGTATCCTGTAGATATGTATCCCTGTAAAGTAAACTAATAATTAAACCCAAACGAAATATATAGAGGAAGGAAAAGAACTTAATGTTTTAGATTATCCATAAGCCTCAACAAACGATGATTCATTACTGTAAATAAGAAAGTGGAATAAAAAAATACACAAAATAGCACAAAAAGGATAAACATTAATCATGGGTTTAAGAATTATCTATTTCTTAAATAGTGTTCGTGTCAGTCATTTTCAGTCAGTACTTGAAGTTTGTTATTGTCCTACAAGTTAATTTTATACCAAGCTATTGAAACGGGAATAGATGGGTTTATTAGAATTTTTGAATGAAGTTGCCAAATTGCGCGTTTGGTTGAACTTTACCCAATTTTCACGTAAGGAAGTAAAGGGAAACACAGACTAATTACAATTTTCAAAGTATACAGTTACACTGAATTTACCTAATTGAGCATATCAGAAATAAATAGCCGTTAGAATGTAGAACAAATCGATTTGTAACATAATAGATATTGTTACAAATCGCGTAACTTACGTCAAACTTACGTTACACTGTGTATAGCAAATAATATCCTCTTCTCTCAGTAACAAACAATATTTGTTTCCCTATTATGTGTTAACATTTGATTTAGTCACATCTTCGTTAATAATGTTAAAGTATTTTATATACTAAACATGAACGTGGGAAAAAATGAAACTGTATTAGGGAATAAACCTTGATAAACTGATAGATACTAGACCGTAGATGGTTCACATTATTTGAAAGTGGGTATACTTCTTACCTGGGAAGAAGTTTGTGAAAAATTTATTTCAATTGAGGGACCTATTCGAAATCACCATTTTAAACTTTAGTAAATTAACTACAACCACCTTTTGTAAACTAAATGCAATATACGGCAATGCTCTAAAATTGAACATTGCCCTACGTCGATATTCAAATAAGTTATTATAAGTTTAAGATTCCCTTGCTTTTGTTTAAAATGAAGGGGTAAGCTGGTTCATACATTTTATATAGGGTGCGTAAGGTATAGAGTCGACTAGACTTATCGATTATATAGAGAACTGGAGTCTCAACGTGGGGAAGTTATGTCAGTTCGCATACAGTTATGGGTATGCTTCATATGATTTAGCAAAAGGACATTTATTATAAATGCTACAATATCAGCGTATTAGTATTTACGTCCATATTTAGTGTCTTATTAAAATTAATAAGAAGAATATTTAAAAGATTTATGTGGCACCTGTAAATTTAGCACTTAAATGTTCTCTACATTTAAGTTTTGTGTTTACATAATATTTCATCATTTTAATAAAGGGCGCAAGAATTATTTTATATACTTTAAACAAATATATCCCTGCCTACTTATTTGAGAAATTTTAACTTGTTAACTAAGTCAAACATGTGAACTTTGACATCGCGAGGTTCAAACTTCAGAAAAACAAACATTTGCATTAATCGTGAGCGCGGAAAGCGTGGAAATCTATTACCATACTACTACGTCTAACGTAGAGTTATTACAATAATGCACCCTACTCATATACATAATACAATAAGTCATCATACATAATATGTAACACTTCCCTACTATTGTATCGTAAAATGCAACCATGACCTAACCAGATTGTAACGTTCGCGCATACATGCACTGGAAAGTGTCCACTGACGTACCTTGTTGAGTCCAGGGTGCTTAAGCCGGTCGAGGCCCGACAGGCGGCTGTTGGACTGCGAGTCTCCACATCCCCATACTCCAAGGCGATCACGATCCATTTCGTACGTATTCTTCCCTCCACTAACAGCGAGCGACTGCTTGCTAGATATGAATGGTGCGACAGTTTTGTCGCGCGGCGCGGGGGGCGCTGGACTCATCGTGGTTTCGCTCCTGGGAAAATAGGAAAATTTTTCAGCGCGAGCGTAGATACGAACCGCGCGATGCGGTTTCTGCCGATTGATAATAGATGGCGTACGGTCATTCAACTCGCTATCTATTTGCATATCGTTTCGTGGTTTTTTGTTTCTAGTGCATTGACCTATTTGATAAATAAACAATTATTAAATAACTAAAATAACTGTATCTATTTTTTATTCTATGCAATTCTACTGTACACATATGTATTATAGACATTTTATTTACCAAATAAAAATGTAATTAAATTACAAACATACAAGGGCGCAAGATATTTTGAAAAAGTGCATGTACTATAAAACTTATCGAATTGATTCCTACCTAGTTGCAAAAACCGAGAATACACACTCTCCCTCTTGTTTGCAAGGGCACTTCATTTAAAACTGTAAAGAGAACCCAAATTCAAGTTTGCAAGAATAACATTATCAGCACAAGGATGTAACATGACTGTTAATTACAAAAAGAAATATACCTAACAATAAAGCTATTTTTCTCTTTAATTGATAAGTTTTTCCATTCATGTAGCCTGATAAGGTTTTGACTACATAATTTTACATTCGCAATTGTAAATAAAATACATATCGTATAGTTTAAATTTGTTCGAAGAATTATTACTTTAAAAAATCGATAATAATAGACTTTATCTATTTGCGTATATGCTTATTTAACACAGATGCCTACTTGTGAAGTCCCATGCAAAATGATAAGATTTATGACCTTTACACGCTATAATAGAATGATAGGAAGAAAACCATCACAACCACACATAACCATGGCCCTGACGATAATATATTTATTTATTTAAAATATACACAACATTGAACGTACGCAATCTAAAAAAATACATATCCATACAAAAAGGTTATAAGAACGTAGTTAACTAAGCACTACTCGTATTTTAATAAAAAATTATTGCATTATAAATTACCAAATAGTTCCGTTCTTGAATGAAACTCCGTTTAATAATCGCGTTAAACCTTAAAAAAAACTTTATAATTAATACTATCATCAACTAAATTATATTGCACCGACATGAAATATGACACATTATCGATATGAGTATAAACTGAATATGGTAAAATTTGTATCTAAAATTCCGTGTTTTTTTAAAGACAATCTATGTCTAAATATTTTACCTCAAGTAGACTGCTTTTATTAAGTCCAGTTTCAACCCAAAAAGAGCCTTGGTTTTAATTCGATTTTTATTCCTATTTATTTAGCTAATATATTATTATCTATAATTATACTATATTTTTTCAAAGAGTATAGCGACTTCTGTATTTGTAACTTGTTACTTCAGAAATACACATTTTTAGATTAATTTAATTTTAGTGAGCGTAGCTGACGTCGCCAATACCAATTATTTTGAGCATTTTTATAAGGCAATATAAATTTAATCCTAATTTAATATCTAATTATATACTTGAAATACATGTTTAAATTTATACATTTGAAAATCCACTTAAAGTTTGTTTTTAACATGGATTAAAAATTATATATCGATTTTGACTATTTATTTATTTAATTTTTAAAATGCTTATGAATTACACCTACATAATACTAAGTACTCAGATGGTGTGAATTAATGTCTCAAGAGGTTACAGTATCTCGACTGAAAATGTACACTTTGCAGTTTAAACTGAGAGCCGCTTAAAACTTTTAACTTTTAAGGACTAACTGATTAAATAGTAAACAATTGCTCACCGCTTCTTTCCAAAAACCCCAGGCGCGCCATTCAATTGATTTGTGTCAAATTGTCCGTTTGACTTTACTTTGCGCGAAAGAAATTCCATTTTTATAAAGAGATCTTATATCACAGGATGATTTATTAGATTGAACTTCAAAAAAGTTTATATAAAAAATAAAAAATTAAATAACAGATATACAATAACAGAGCGCCATGTAGAGCAGTTCGCTCTCTTAATGACGACTGGAAAAGTGCCCAGGGATAATCTCGTTAAATACCGCCATTCACTTATCAGTGCGTCGGGCCACAACAAACTATCGACATTTACCATCATAACCTCTACCCCTAGCTATACGAGTTACGACTCTGTGCTCGATTCATGCTATTTTGTAAATACAAGCTGGTGGGTGTTTGGAATTCATGTTTTATTACGTAAAATAATTTTGCTGTTTTCTCGACGTATACAATATCGAAATCAATAAAGCAATTCAGAAATATTCACATAATAAGCGAATAATGGATATTGTTTTTTCTTTTATCATATGGGATATGTTAATGAAGTTCCATCACATCTTATTAACGTAAGTAGTTATCTGCAGGTACTATTATTGCTATTTAATATCACTTCACAATATGTAGCGTGTATAAATATGTAAATAGAGGAAAGTTTTTTTTTGTTTGTGGTCATGGTCGTACCAAGTTACGATTTAATTCTAAAACTTCTCTATTTTTCTACCAGCTAAAGCTACATACTACTACTACTACTACTTTAAAGAATATTTTACCCAGGACAACCAGGACACAGCCGGGGTAAGTTTTTATATCATTAAAAATAGTGAGATTTTGATTTAAAGAAAGAATATGTAATTCAGGTATAAAAAATTATGAATATAGCAAACATAGACTAAGTTCTGGATTACGGGATCCAACTACCTCCTCCCTAAAACCTTTGTTAAATTATAAATATATCTATTTTATTTATTTTAGGTTACAGTATTCGTTTTCATGTAACCCGTCGTTCTAAAAGTTCTAACCTAGAGCTTTGTATGTAAACACATAATTCGCTATCGTTACGCGTATCAGTCGCGAAATGTTTTTATGTTATAATGTTTTAAAAACATAAAGGTCACCGATAAGTGCCCCCCATAGAATGTTAGCTTATATAACCGATATCGTTAATGCAAAAAAACGTTATGACAATCATGTACGCTGAAACACGCAAAAAAATTGTTTGTATAAAATTTATTAATTCCCAAAATTATATTAATCTAATCAGGGACAACATGAGATAATTCATTAAGTTTGTTATGTTTTAATTTTTAGCTCTAAAGCATTGAAATGCTTTATTAATCAGAAATTGTTTAAAGACTAGAAACGGGTAAACTGGCGAGATGGCATAAAGACGCGGGTTCGAATACCGCCTAGTGACCAAATGTTTTCTAAGGTTGTTATTTGTTGTTTATGTGAAAATTTGTTTGTTTGTATGTTTGTCTGTCAATCACGCTGAAACTATTGAACGAATTTAGATGAAATTTGGTATACAGACAGGGTATGAGCTGACTTGGGTGATAGGATGTTTTTTATCCCGATAAAATGCTCCCTTTTACTTAGCAGCATCTAACTTGAGTGTCGTGTATTCCCAGACCTGTTAACTCAAAATTTTTATTTAAACTTATTTATGTTATAACTTAAAACACAAATTTATCGCAGAAGCAACCCTTTAGTGTTAATTACGACACACTAAACTTGTCCTACAGGAAAGGCAAAAGGTCACTCAGTAAAGACGATATGATGATGAAATATTATATGAAAATTGCTTTTAGACGTGACAAAAAAAAGAAATATATTTGTATGCAAATTTAACCGTAGTGTCTCTAGCATACTTTTTTGCTATTGAACGTTGTAGTGATACAAAATTGATGCGTTATCATTAAATTGTAATTACTAATTACATGAACGTGCATGGCTATCTCGTGTCGCATATGCGATTAAGGGCATGCTTAATGTTGTACTATATAAACATTATATAATAATATCAATCGTGATATGTTTAATGTTAATAATATAGTCATACTGCACGCGACAGATTTTTTCTTTTTTTTTGCTTCATTTATTTACAGTCTGTGTCTTATATATATCTCCCTCGTGTTATAATCTCTCTCTCTCTCTATTTATATTATAATGTATGTATTTGATACTAATTGGAAATACTAAAATCCACATAAAGGCACAAACCTATTTATGAATCAAACTGCAGCCGGAACTTAAACAATAAGTTATAATATATCCGCTCTTTTTAATTGCAATTTGTACCGCCTAACTCACCTTTAAGTCTTTATATAGCCTTAACACTGTCCTCAATCAACCAATGTATAATGTTACCATTAATAAAATAAAAATTGACGTTCATACTTCCGATATGAACAGGTGTCAGGAAATAGTATTGCATTCCATCTAAAGAACTTGTTTTATTTAGTTCTACATTTATCTTTAGGATCTAGAGTTAACTTATAACGAAACTTATATATTTTACACCAGGATAAAGTAAGTATATCGGTGTAAGAGATTTAAACGTATCGAAGTAGGTAAATAAAATAAAATGTTTAAAAATAAAATACAGTTACTTACCTCGTTCACATTAAAAAATCACAGATTTCGATATTTTAACAAAACTAACAAAATTTTTAAAATGCTTTCAAATACATAGTCCTACTATCAGTACATTAGTGTAATAAAATTTATAATAAAAACGTGATAAAAAATTTATAGTGCCAATCACTAACTCATTAAATCTTTTTATTTCTTTGCCATCAGTACAATATAATGCATTTTATTGTACTAGTTTTATAGCAGGCAGATTTTATAACTGGTTATATTTGTG
>NC_052104.1:7088359-7099321 GCF_012273895.1 Zerene cesonia | reverse complement strand
CTTTGGAAGCAATATTCTGATCACAAAACTATAGGTACTTTCACGTTTACTTGAAATGAACTGAAAGAGGTTGGATATTATGTAAACTTAATAGTATTTGTGGACAGAGTCGGCTTATATCTATATCGATAGTAATAGTAATAATCGATTTTTTTGTTTGATTGAGTCCGTTTGTTTCTTTGAACGCTAATGTCAATAACTACTGGACAGATTTCTAAAATTGTTATTTGGGATTATATATATAGTGATCACGGAGCGCTATTGTAGGCCACCATGGGCTGGTTCGGAACCTAGTATAATATACAACCAGATATATTCAGGATAAACTTAAAAATTATTTTTAAATGGTATATACCCGATAGGGTTTTAGTTAATACTCTTTATTTATCAGACGACAGAGGTTTTCCATTCCTCCACTACTCCATCAAAATGATATATATTCAAGAATTTTGCAAGTCACTATAATCATTTTGATGTGGCGTCACTGCAAATTATGTTACGAAATTCATACAGTAGGTATGTTGCTGCAATTGCGAGCAAGAAAGTGAAATAACGCGTGAAATTATACTTCTGTTAAATGTTCAAATGTCATACAAACATGTTTCTTTTTGTATATAACATTATATGCCTATGAATTAAGAACCTTCGTCTGTTGAAAAGTACTAGTAATTAATAGTCAGATCATATAAAACAAACATTTTAATTAGTTTTGGCTTTATATAAAAACTTTGTAAAACTAAGTGGAACAATGTTATGAGCATATAATGTTCATTAAATGATTGTCTGCTAATTAAAAAACTAGTATATTAAGAAAAAATCCTTGAAGAAACGTCACAGATGAATAGCTAAGAATTACTAGCATTTTAATTTATTTGCTGACAAATGGGATGTCGGATTAAATTCATACTGAAACATTTAACTGACAATCTATCACAGCTAAGTCAGGGTCGTCACGCCTTACTACGGCCGTGTTCTTATTTAACTGGTGCACAATTTGTAAGTCAACTTTCTTATAATTAATAAGACGTGATGTTTTTATGAAGACTTTTGGAGTGAGAATTATGATTATGACAGAATTCAGAATTTTATGATAACTCGGAACCGATGATTAGACATGTAGATTAATGGGTAATATTCGTTTTTGATAACATTCAATTTTATATGCCAAATTAATGTATGGCGAACAACAAATCAAATATCTATTTTTGAGTAGAGCGGGTACCTGAATCTCAAGATTTTTATCACATCAAACGAAATAAAATTTGTAAAAATAGAAAACAAGACAGCATAAATATATCTAACAACCTAAGGTCAAAAAAATTAATAACACTCCTATTCTACTTTATATGCACATTTCCATAAAGCGAAGTCGCATAAATACTGTTGCCATTTAAATAATTTTGGCTGTATGTAACAATCTCAGTTCTGTGTATATTAAGTAATGATCTTACTTTCGCTCCACATAAGTCTTTAATAACTGTATCTCGCAGTTGGTTCTCGTTATCTACAATTTCACGGTAGAAACATTAACTATTCACGTTTCATTTAATGACTCTTGCTTATAGGTTACTAGCTCGTTAATGCAAACAAATGATTTTGTTCCGTCAAGTCAACCGATTGTCTGTCGGCTTGAATTTCGATATTTGCGGAAGTTTGTATTGCTTTGTGCTAACAACATTACTGGTCAGTTAATTGCAACTGTAGGATACAAATATGTTTGAAAAAAAACATACTATGCGGATCTAATTTTTTCATAGAATAGAATTAATATAAAATCTTAGTAATGCCTATAAGTGAAGTCCCGTGTCCCCTAGTGGGGTATGGGGCAGATGCTGTACATCTGTTTCACTGATCGGTTTTTCTTTAGGGACAAGTAGGTGATCAGCCTTTTAATGCTATACGTACTATAAAATTTGAAGTTCTTACCAGAACTTCAAAAATTTTTTAAAGTTCTGGTAGGTAAAAATTTAATTTAATTTAAAGTTCGTATATGTAATTAAGACAAATAAACATTTATATTTTTTATTTAAAAGAATTTTGATATCATTTAAAAGCAAATCCATATACCTAAATTATAAAAAAACGCGAAAGTTTGCTGCTTGTGCTCTTAGGTACCCTGCCACGAGCAGTCCCACGGCAATATGGGACTACCGACTAAACTCCACTGTGTTCCGGCGAACTGCTTTCGGACGGGTGTTGCTTGGAAATCGTACGCGACAAGTAAGGCAAGGTAAGACCACGGTAATACTATAAAGTATACTATTATATTAACTATGGTAACACTATTTTTAATCGACTTAAAGAAAAGAGGCTGTATTATTAGATTTACTCATTTTATTATTATTTGATAGTATTAACGTGGTAGGACCTACCGTAAAATGTATCTATTTGTTATTGTTTATTCGGGTAGATAGCGAAGCCGTAGGTAGCCGTGTTTAGTATTATAAATCAAAAACATGAAAGATTCTTATTTGTGAGGTTAAAAATTCAAACAGCAAACAATTATCAATTACACCTGTGACAATGAGGGTAGTTATTATTGATTTATTTTGTCGACCTTGATATTTTGTATAGTTTAAAAGGTAAGGTATAGAACAAACAGCTACCTATTCTATATATATTTGATTATAATCTACATATTACTAATCTCCACGGAAATACATAAAAATATAATACGAAATATAAATACATATAAGTACTTAGTAAGAATTTGTATATTATGTACCATAATAAATTATAAAATAATACGAAATTAACAGTGAGCAATGATATTGGAAATGCTAATGATTATTTAGCTAGTTCACGAATTGAATAGAAAAAAACTAAATGCTTTGTGAAATTATTTATGCAGAAGTATCTTATTATCAGTTCAATTGATTTGGTGTACGAGCAGATGAATGTGAATTAAATGCCATATTTATTGATTATTAATTCATCAGTGCATCAGATAATATAATAAATAACAAATATGACAAAGAATAAAGATGTGTTTGTACATTGTTATAAAAATTGGCCTATGTAAATATATTGTCAGGTAAGTACATAATATTATGATATTTGCAGTAAGAACCATGATTCACGAGCAGACTCATTTTATCACATCCCATTGTTTAAAAACCTAGACTTACAAAAAGTCATTGCAAAATCGCACTGTTTATTAATGTTCAGCTTTTTTAAGTAAGTACAAATGAAATACTTACTGCCATTTTCTCTTATCATTTAGTTTGAGAGACGCCGAATTTCCCATTATTAATATTGCCTTATTTGTCTACACTTATTACAAAAAAATCACGCTTACGAAACTATATATAACGATACGGTAGATACGTCTAAGCCATTCAAACACCGTTGTTACTGTAATCGTAGTACAGCGCCGGTAAAATCTACATTCGTTGGCCATGACTTTCCCTGTTTCAGTAATTTTTTAGATTGTTTTAATATTTTATTGTTTTGTTAGCTAACGATTTTTTATTCTTATAGATTTTTTTTGAGATTTAATGGCTTGGTTATCGATATTCAATCACAGTTCTTTTTTTAATTTCCCACTCAACAGGGCATAAATGAACTGATCTAAAGATAGATAATAATAATTTGGGGTATTTTGGGGTATAAATTATTATAATTTAACGTGAGCTAGGAATCCACAGTATGGATGCATCGTATATTTGCGTTTGTATTATAGAATTTACTGATTCCCATAAAGCAGGATTAAATCTTAGAGTAGAGTAATTCTGATAACATGTGAATAATAATACCTACGGGAACTTTAAATTTAGCACATCTTAGATATCGTAACCACAATTCAAATAGACATCACAATATATTTTTGTCTAGACTACATAACTAGACGCACGTCCCGGCTCCGCCTGGATATCAAGTTTCCTGTTTTATCTCAAAGAAGCATTTAATCGGTTTTAAATACATAATCAATACAAATAAATATACTATACGATCTACCCAAGTCAGCTTATACCCTGCCTGTATGCCAAATTTTATCAAAACCCATTCAATAGTTTCAGCGTAATTGACGGAAAAATAACCAAAGCAACAAACTTTCATATTAATAATAATATTAGTGAGTTTATTTTACTCTGTTTTTCTAGCAAGTATAATAAAATTATGTAAAATGAAAATAACTCTATTAGTAAGAAAACATTTTTTTAGTAATCATTTGATATAATGATCGTATTATTGTCTTAAATTCATATTCATATGCTTATGTTCGTATTCATTAAAAATTTAATAATATCTATTTTTTGCGTAATACAGAATGCATTAATTCTGATGGTTGTATCTTGACTGATCGTCAAATTGACTTTGACGTTTTCAAAATTTACGATAGAATTTTATTGACGTGTGTTCATTTGTATAAAAAACCTATAGGTTAGACTTAGTTTTTACATGTTATGGACCTTGTTTTGTACATAATATAAATGAAAAGTATGCTTGTAATATATAAGTAATTCAAACAGTACAAAATATTAAGAAAGCGGCTTCTATTTGAAGCAATCAAAAGTGAATATGAGGAAAGAAGGTATGGTAGTTTTTTTTACTATATGCGATAGGTACTATTTCATATAACTTCTAATAACAGTCAAACAAAACTTGTTGCACTCCATTCTGGTTTCAGAGGTACAAGAAATTTTTCTAAAAATTCTGAGGGAAGAAGAGGATGTGTCTGTTGGAGTTGCTGCTATTAAAACCTTATTAACAGTCATTGAAAATTATAAAGGTATGCTTTAATAATAACATTTAATTTATGGATTACCTTATTAATTCCTAACCTTATCTTACCCAGCTATGCCTCTAGGTTGGAAATATTTTCTCATTATAAGCATGCTAATTATCGAAAACGCTATTTGATACAAAATATAGTTATTATGCAATAATCATAAAGTTTGAGATTAACCATATTAAGATTTATACTTTACTTGGCTCAGGGTACATTTAAATGTATATAATTGACTTAATCACACAAATTCCCACAGGATAGATTGCTGCATATAATATGGCTTTGTGTTGTTTATTGTTTAAAGTGCATTTGCATATTTGTTTGTCTGCATAGTATCAGCAAGGTAAAAAATAAAAGTCTAAGTCCTTAAGAATAATTATAACTTTTCCAGTGGCTACAGTAAGAGAGTTGGATTTGAATCTCCAATTGGCAGTGGATGCAATGCGACATTGTGATCAGCCTGTGACTGCTATTTCATCTGGCTGTGAACTCTTTATGAGGTTTATAACATTTGCTAAGTTAGATGTTAAGGTTGGTTTTATTTCTAATTTACTTTAATTACATTCAGTTTCTCTTTCGCATATATTAAACTTTCACCTTTGATGATACTAATAGTTTTCTAAATAGTCGAATGCAGTAAAGTATAAATTACTTATTTTCATTACATTTCCGTTACATCTAATTAGAAAGTGCTGTGAAGACTTTGCAATTTAAAGTATGCAATTATACCAGAGTAAGCTAAGTGGCTTAAGATTTTTCTATATTATGTAGTTTACTCTTAATTAATACCTTTGTTGTTATCGTCTAAAATAATGTAACATTTTTATTTTATTATAGTATTAAAACTAGAATATACATAAATTGGTCACTCAATTAATTGAGTGCTATTAGTTTTCATTCTTCATGCTTTGTTTAAAATCTGAAAAATTTATTTTCTATTCCAGTCATTTGTAGAATGTGAACAGATAATGTTGCAACGTGGGAGAGTGTTCCTGGATACTCTATTAGAAGCGAGGGGGAAGGTGGCAAAACAGGCATTACCATTTATTTCTGACGGATGTGTAAGTTATAGATACATAATCAATACAAATAATATTAAATCAAAGGTCTTTGATTGCTTTATAATGTTTCTCTGAAGAGCTTAGTGTTATTTACAAAATATGTAGATCTAATTGAGTCTTTCAGACTAGCTTGCAGGGCAAAAATGCCTGAACTCAGGAGTATACTAAATCTTTAGAATACAACATTCCTAAAGAATTATATGAATGTGAACTATCCTACTTCCTATCCTATCCTACTAATATTATAAATGCGAAAGGAGGATAAGGATGTTTGTTACTCTTTCACGCAAAAAGTACTGAACCGATTGCAATGAAATTTGGTATGCAGATAGCTGGACAACTAGAATAACACATAGGCACTTTTTATCCCGATATTCCTAAGGGATACGGACTCACGCTGGTGAAACCGCGGTGCGCGCGCGCACCTAGTGTGTATAATAAATAAATATAAATATAATTGCTAAATGACAATGTCCTTTTTGTTTCCAATTTCAGAAAATTTTAACACACTCAAGGTCTAGAGTGGTGCTAGCTGCAATGCTTGAAGCAGTGAAAGCAAATAAAAGGTTCCAAGTGTTTGTAACTTCTTCATGTCCTGATAACAGTGGGTAGGTACAATCTTATTTTTTTCTTTCAATTAAAGCAATAACTTTGTTATTCACCCAAGATCTTTTCTTTTCTTTTTTATTGAAATAGGTACAGTAAAGATTAAATTTTGTGTTATAATTAATTTTTTGTGCATTCACTGAGTAGATACTCTCTCCCTCTATCTTTAATAGACTTTTTGACCAGGTTTTCTGATGTTTTTTATATATTTCCTTATCACTACTGAAGCTCTTAAATTACCATTTGTTTTTTAGGGAAAGGATGCATAAAGAATTAGAAGCGGCGGGTATAGAAGCTACTCTAATTTTGGACTCTGCTGTTGGTTATATTATGGAACAAATTGATATTGTAATGATTGGTGCGGAAGGAGTTACCGAGAGTGGTGGAATTATAAATAAGGTATGATTTGTTTTGTTTTTGCAACCATTTTAAAACTATTAATTTCAAATTTTTTATGATACAGAAAACAATGTAAAGCGAACAAGCACTTCTGTTTTACTAAAGCGGAAAAGGCCGCATCAGATTTAACCTTCATTTATGAAAGTCATTTGAGATCTTCTCATGGCCATGTCGATCTTTTATTTTTGTTTGACATGTTGTCACGCTACATTTTTTAGACTTGTGTTTCGAACTAAAGTAGTAAATTAGTTAACATTATGAATATAGTACTTTAAAATACTTTTCTAAAAGAATCAAAGTTCTAATACCTGGGCAAAAATTCCCGTATTTTCTTGTGATGTAAGGGACAGCTGCACTATACATCTGTTTCATTGATTGATTTTTTATGACCAATTTGGCCACATCACAACTTCAAATCAGCCTCATGAATCATGTATACTTCCAGACCGAGACATTTTTTTCTTACGAATCCTCACCGAACTCAGAACTCTCGATTCTATGCTCGCTCCTTGACAGTACATTGTCGAAAAAGTTGAATAATTTTTAATTACTTATAGTGTAATAATATCCTTCCAGATCGGTACATACTGCTTGGCAATGTCAGCACTAGAACTTAAGAAGCCAGTATACGTCCTTACAGAAAGTTTCAAATTCTCTAGAATATACCCACTAAACCAACAAGACCTGCCTAATGAATTCAAGTATCTCTCGAGCGTGATTAAATCGGGAAATCTGTCAAAGCAGCATCCTCTAGTAGATTACACCCCGCCTGCATACATTACACTACTTTTCACTGATCTGGGAATTCTCACGCCATCAGCTGTTAGTGACGAACTCATTAAACTATATTTGTAAATATAATAAAATAATTGTATATTATTTCTGGTATTTTAATTAATGAGCGGTGTCGGATAGTGACATTCATTAAGCTATCGGGCTATATTCATATGAAATATCTATCTGTATTTATGAAAATCGGTCAAGCGCAATGTCTGTATTTATGAAGTCGGACAGGCGACACTAAGAGTTCTGTATTGCTAAGAGCAACAAATATGGTCACCCGTCTAATTTATGTTCGTGCCAACCGATGCATAACTTCGATTTTTATTATTTGATGTTGTATCTGCAATGGAAGTACCCCTGTGAAAATTTCACAGTTCATGTTACGGTCAGAAGAAAGATTATAGACTATACAATCTTCACGTGTTTGCCAGTTCACACGAAACCACCGGTCACATATATGGTCAGATCAGCTTGTCGTTAATAATTTGTCTCCACATGGTTCAGGACTTTAAAAGACATACAGAAATAAGAGTCTACCCAACTGAACCGGGACGCTTCAATCAAGCGCCTGTGAGTGTAACTATGCCCTGCTATTTCAACGCTTAGTTATCACAGGTCTTTATAACAGCAATCAGAATCACATTAAGTAAAACTTCATAATTCCAAATTATCTGGCACTTTATTCGAAAATAATATCATTGTAAAATAAACCTTATATTTACAAACATAATACTTATTACACGTTTTAAATGTCACATTATATATTCGAAACATAACGTTATCTCACTTTAAGCTATTGCATGTAGTTTATTTTACACGTGGCAAGAGAATAACGTGATGTTTTCTATTTAAAATAACATGGAAGCCCAAAATATATCACAAAAATTTTGAATTAAAAAAAAATACATTTGCAATTATAACAAATAATGATTTATAAAATATAAAAATTAATAAGGCTGATAGGCTAAAAATAATTGTCAATGTCTAAAATTAAAATAAATTGTACTTAACAAAATAGATATCATACATTAAAATTTTGTCGCAAAAAACCAAATTCAAGAGATCATCGCATCCTTACTGAATTCATAACAATTTCTAATAAAATATCAATTCAACATTCGCACTTTGACTTATAAAAGAACATAAACAATCTATGATAAAATACAGCACAATACAATTGATAATCTTAATCCATTTTATAAAGTAAAAAAATACTGATTAACATTAAATTGTTTGGGTTTATAATACCAAGTAAATACGCTGTTAACATACGATAAAAAAATTTATGAGCCTACTTAATAATTACCTAGATTAAAACATAACCAACCGACAAACAATGTAATACAATATTATGCATCTCCTATCCAGTGTTTTTTTTAAATTATGTTTTACCCTATTTTGGGCTAGAGTAAAAGAGGGAAAGGAAATTGGACCATGTTGTACCAGATTATTCTATTTACCACCTGATCACTAATCAAATTTATATTATCTGTTATAAATGTTGTCAATGATGGTGTATATCTGGTTGAAGTGCGGCCGCTTGTCTGGCTCGTACTCCCAGCACCGCAGCATTAGCGCGTACACTTCCTCCGGACACCCTTCTGGAGCTGGCATGCGGTAACCTAAGTAATTTAGAAATCCTATTAATCGTGCATAAAGTAACGTGATTCTGATAAAATCTAATTTTAAAGTATGTTCATTTAAGCATTTTGATATGAAGAATAATAAAAAATAATAGTCAAAACTTTTTGGTCACATGACTATTTAGAAAATACCTAAAATATGCAATATGATATTTGTAATGCGTTAGTTTTTTACATTTTTTGTAAACGATCGAATGAAACAGGATAATGAACATAAAGTAAAAAAAAAATATTAAAAAAAAAATAGCATACCTTGATCTATTTTCTCCCTGGCCCTAGAGTTGCTCATGCCGGCGTACGGGGTGTCGCCCTTCGAGAATATCTCCCACACCAGCACTCCGTAGCTCCACACGTCACATAGCGACGTGTATTTACCTAATACATATTATGTTTATTTTTTTCTTGTATTCCTAATATTATACGTAATGTCAATTTTGAAGGGAAATATTTAAAGTAACCTGTACAATACAATAGTAATAAAAATTAGATTTAAGCATTGATTATTTACTTTTGGCACAGGAGAATAAATTGCCTCAGGTACTTTTAAATCAGTTGAATGTTACATTAGGTAATCAACTCATATTATTTAATTTAGTGGATATAAATGTGTAGTCTTCTTCCCGTTTTTTGTTGCTAAAACTTACCGAAATTCAAAGCCTCCGGCGCCGTCCACTTGATAGGTATCTGTTTCATGCCCCCCGACACTATGTACTCCTCCTCCTCCCTGGACATGCCGAAGTCGGATATCTTGACGATATTGTCGTCGCCGACCAAGCAGTTCCTGGCGGCGAGGTCGCGGTGTATGCAGCTCTTGGACTCGAGGTAGCGCATGCCGGCGGCGGCGTCGCGGCACATGCACAGCAGCGAGCGGCTGCTGAGGCTCTGCGCGCGCGTGCGCAGGAACGTCAGCAACGACCCGCCTGGGGGGGAAGCTTTCTTCAAAATGTGGACTGTATGTGCGGAAGGGATTTGTGTCGCGCAGTCTTTGAGGGTTCGGTGTAGTCGTGCTTAGGAATTTGAGGGTTTGAAGTTTTAGGAATGTCGAATAATTTCAAACATTGTACCATATAAAGAGAGTGAGTAGTAGTTTTTGGTCCAGCTGATAGATGACTTTAAGTGGACATCAAATACGTACCTTAATTTCTCAAGTAACATGTCTAAATTTTTAAAGCAAGATCGTACTATTTAAGAATTACTATACCGGCAATTATGTTGGACTATCCTACTGATATACATTCTTATTTTCATGAACCTTACCTGACACAAGTTCCATAACGATCATGATCGGCTGCTTCTGCACCGCTATCCCAATCAGGCGCACAATATTAGGGTGCTGGTACTGCTTCAGGATGCGGCCCTCCTGCAGGAACGTGCGTTTTTGTTCTTCTGGTAGCGCCACTCGGCACGTCTTCACCGCCACCTCTTGGCCCGTGGTTATGAGTCGCGCTTTGTACACGTCGCCGAAATTACCCTGGATATTGGACACATTGCATTCATATTATGTGTATTTGTTACTGGACATCAAGAAGTCTAATTGAATAAATAAATGTTTGAGTTTATGAGTAAGTGATGTTCTCCACTCTCACCCGTCCGATCTTGTCGAGCAACTGCACATGGTCGTTGTTGAGCTCCCACGTCTCGCGCGGCACGGCGCGGCGCAGCAGCGCGCCCGAGCGCGCCGTCACGGGCACGCCGCTCGCGCGCTGCCACGCCACCAGCTCCGCGACCGACGGGAACG
>NC_052104.1:6991429-7087359 GCF_012273895.1 Zerene cesonia | reverse complement strand
ATAACACCGAAGTAAAATAAACGGTATGAAAGACAACTATTCATACAATTGAAACGAGAAGTTGGAAAATATTTCGTTTCACTAAAGTTAGTGCCTTAGTGACCTTAGCTTTGAAGAATCAATTTACGGATGTGGGTGACAGTTGGATTAATCAATTCAGTAAAAAGCGCTCGAGCGGAAGAGATAGAAAGTACAATACGCAGGCGAAAAGTTACCTTAACAAGTGTAGTAATTACAGAAGCAAATACATTAGAGGTGGTGAACGTCAATTAGGAGATTTCAGTTAGAATGATAAGCAGTCAATAAAATTGACAAATAAGTAAAGGAACGGCATGCATAAATAATTTTTAATAGGCGTGTTATCAATGTCGAACCATCTAGCCTATGATGTGTTATGTCCAGCTAAAGGAAGAATATATATATATAAGGAAGAAAACAAGAAAACAAGCTTAATCTTAAAAATAATACAATTTAAAAATTAACATAGCAATCGGGACAGAATCAGACATGCTGACGGGCTCTAACAGAACCGAACAGTTCTAATGACAGACTGAAAAGTCTGCCCATGTGATTTAATAATTCCGAGGTAAATAGATATATTGATCCAGGTAACAACCATAACATACAAGTTCAGTAAATATTTAATAGATAGCTTTAAATAAAATTGTTATTAATTAAAATAAATCGAAATGTTTAAACGAATATATAATAATTATTATATATAATACTATATATAATAAGACGTACATAATATTATATATAATAAGGCGTTTGTTTATAAATATAAATATATATAAACAAACGTCTACAAATTCTGAAAATATACATATATATAAAATACGAACAAATAGAAGTCAGGCTCAGTGTAAAGGTAAAAGTTTAAAACAAAGCAGTGAAGACGTTAAAGCGAAAAATGGTGTAGATTCAAAAATTTAAGAAGTCAATCTAAAAAGTTTGAAGATATTCAGTAGATACATGCTATAGAAGATAAAATTTATCATATTCTTAATTTTATCACAATGATACACTCGCTTTATTTAGTAGGTAGAATGCAAATAGAGATGCTGATTGATTCAGGGTTTCAACCTAATATAATAACACATGGTTAAAAAGAAAATATATATATGACGAATGAAGAAGTAAAAAGTCCAGAAGAATACCAATCGCAAGGTAGGAAAATTTTAATTAAAAAATAGACGAAATACTTCTAAAAAACATAATAGAAAAATCAGAAGGACCGTCTGAATGGTTATCCCGGCAGTGTCGTTTTTAAAAGGAAGAAGGAGATGTTTGTATTTTCATATCTTTGTATATGAGATGGGGAAATTTGGCCGTCAAGCGAAAATGTCACCAGAAAATGATAAACGGTTATAAAAAGTATTAGAAACATTGAGTTATATATATTATTGAGTTATATATTGAATTATATAACCTTAACCCGAGATAAATGCATTTATGGAACAACTAAAGATCAATTTCCAGGACATGAGTTGTCGGATCAAGGAATTCGTCCACTAAAGGAATATTTATTGACGATAAAAGATTTAAGAAAATCGAACAACATTTCACAATTACATAGCTTTTTAGGGTTTGTTTGCTATATTGGGAAATGGATTCTCAATATGGCCACCCTTACAGAACCTATGAAGCAGTCGCTTCATCAAAAATTAAGGATTTTTGGTGAGGAAGTCAATAAACAGCCTTCTAGCCTCTAAAGGCTGTTTTGGGTGAACAAATTTGGGGTACTAAGTGTAACATTGGTTAATGATAAAAGAATAGTATTTACAGATGCATGTCCGGTGGGACTTGTAGCAATCTAAATGCGAACAGATGAAAGTGGTCCACACATTATTGGGTTTGGAAATAAGTCTCTCAGAGGCTGTGAACGTCGGTATTAACAAACCAAGGAGGAAACTCTGGCACTAGCATGGGCCGTGGTCATTTCTGTGCGGCAAGTAGTTCGATTTATTTACAGAACATTAACCTATCGAGGTTGTATTCAATCCGAAGCCCAAATCTTGTGCACGGTTTGAGTGTTGAATACCAATAAAATTTCAAATTTACAAATAGCCCGTCATTTATAGTGCTGGAAAAAAAAATAATGTAGTCGATGCCTAATCTAGACTGTGAGGAGACTACGTACTCACAGGATATTATTATTGACCATATTATACAATAGCCCACCTTAAAGATGTTGGTTAAAGATATTGAAGGACAATTAAGGACGATAACATACAAAAAGTAAAACAGTAAGGAGTTATTAGTTGTTTGAAACCGAGCTGTGTTTCTTTGGGGATATTCTTGTAAGAGGGACTAAAATAGTTAACCCGACACAATTACGAAGACTTCATTTTGTCGCTGCTCTCGAGCGCCATTCAGCAATAGTACCAATGAGTTGAGGCTTAGAACGATGGTGACCTAACAATGACAAGGATGTGGAAAACTTATTTCGATCCTATAACGGATGTACACTGGTATAGGCACTAAATCCAACACGCCCACACAAGAGAAGAAAATTACCAACTCAATCATGGTTTGATATCGCTATAGATCTTTTAGGTTCGATGCCTACCTAAGGTAGAGGAAAATGCTAGAAAGAAGCATTGACGTATTTGACTATCTACAATAGCACGCCACATAAGGAAGAAATAAGAAATAATAATAGAAGGGGGAGAGGGGGAAGTACAGAAAAAACAAAACATGACAACAGCTAAGACGCAACATATTACATAAAAAAAAGCGGAAGGAGAATGGAAATCTGTGTAAATAAAAAATTATAGAACATGTTTAAAAGCGGCAGTAGAAGACAGCCCAGGAGAGGACATTGAAAATAATTAGGATTTAAAACACCAAGTTTATAAATTATAAAGTTCTAGTTGATATTCAATTATGTAAGAAGTGTAAATCAGGTATTATTGAATTGAAAACAAAAATAGTTCAAAAAACAAAAAAAGAACTTAAAATAAGGAAGGGATGTAGTGTTTGTGAGTGAAAGAGTGTAGTGTTTGTGAGTGAAAGAGAAGGAAGCATTATGTCGTCTCTAGCGCACGTACGGCCGTGACACAGCTCAGTCGGCTGTGTGCGGTGAGAGTGAGAGGGCACGAGCGTCTAAGAGCCGATAATACGGAGAGATACACCACACTTATAATTAAAGAAGCTGATAGCGCTACGTAGTTATTAAGGAAGTTTCGTGCCCATGAATATTTTTTCACGAATGCCCATCCTTTCTTTAACTTTCCTAAGAGGCATGATTCAAAATAATTGAGAACAATAAGCATGGAATGAATAATGAAGTGCACTAAGGGGTGGCCCCTTTTAGTTATTTCAGCTTCATTAAGTACACGCTGCGTTAACTTACTATACGTAGTTAGTTTCTAACGCACTACGCCAAAATCTTAGCAATACTATATAGCCGGCATATGCTATTATACGTTTGTATACTTCACTCATGGAAATCACATATGTCGCATGGAAAATCTCAAGACTTGGAACGCGAATAATAACAACGCAATATTAAGTTATATTAAGGTATACATTGCGTATAATATAGCCCAAAAAATATGTGGGCGACGGCGGCCGGTACAGACAATGATAATTTATATGACTATAGCATATATATTAGTAAAGATTTTGCCGAAATGCGAGTTAAAGCGAAATGTAGTATAGTAAGTACCCTATAAAGTACCAGCAGCGCCCCACGGTTTCACCCACGTAAGTCCGTATCCCGTAGGAATATCGGGATAAAAAGTTGCCTATATGTTATTCCAGTTGTCTACGTACCAAATTTCATTGCAATCAGTTCAGAAGTTTTTACGTGAAAGAGTAACAAGCACACACACATCCTTACAAACTTTCGAATTTATAATATTAGTAGGATTAGTAGGAGTAGGATTTGAGTGAAGGTGAACTAAATTGTGAGTCATAAAAACTAGATATATATGCCAACTCCCGCCTGCCTCAGTAATTTTTAACGTGATATTTGTCTTGTTTTAATAGTGATTCCGCTAATCAAGATGAAGACAAACCTAACAAATCAAAGGTCGTAAAAATCCATCGAGCCGTCCTTGCGGTACAAATGGTGTAATTAACCTACATTTTCATTACTATACTTTACATTCGCAGGCGTATTTTAAGGAATTAAAATAAATAGGTAAATATTCTGTAATATTTCGATCAGCGCCATCCAATGTACAATTTTTGCAAAACATGAAAGTAATAGAAGATAATATTATAAACACAATATATTTTGTACAATAAATTTGTGATGCATACTTTAAAAACTTAATTTACTTACTTCTGGCGTAGTCTGTACAATGAAATGTTTATGTTGTCCCCAACAAACGGATAATACGAGTTGTCTCGCATGATTTCTTGTCGTTTCCCGTACCAAGTAGTCGCCATCATTCCTCAGCAGTCGCACCACCTCCTCCCGAGGCAGAACGCCATGGAACCACTCCTGGTCTACCAGCGATCGTTCTGTCTCGCTCGCACTCACCTGGGAACACGGGCAAGAGCGAGATAAGCATAAGATTTATTCATTATATCCAGTGCGTGGGTGAAAGGTGAATGTATAAATGCAATATTATAAAAATTGCTTGATTGTACAAATTATTTAAAGCAATAGCTGTAATTTATTGTGACCATAATCATTGTTTGTGTTAAATATCCAAGACCACTATTATAATATCAAAAGCGTCATCGATAGACGTGCTCATTCCATAAAACAATATCAGCTGATATGAGCGACACGTGGCGGCACGATTTTACGTTCATTTGAAATTTTAATGTCTTTCTATTTACGGAAAATTGAATAATACAATACACCTTCAAAAACATATAAAAAATAGACAGCAGCAATACCGATACATTTCAATTAATATATAAACTAAAAAACTTTTTTATTGATCACACAACAAAAGAACGTCTCATTAGTCATGCACAAATCACACGTTAGACGATAATCAATCATTACCAATAAAGCTGCAAAAACAACAAACGTCACAACATACAAGTTCCCTTTCTAGTTCTTTTTCCAGCTCCAGCTGTAATTGCTTCAAGCGTTTCTTCCTGCGCGGTATCACCACCGGCGGCAAATCACCATTAGTTATGTACATCGCGAACGGATCCATATTATTATTAACGGCCTCATAAACGCTCCAATTTAACTATCACTTCACAGGAATTATTACGAACTTGACGCAAAACTCCGAAACGTCGCGTAAACAGATCATTTCTGGAACGACTCAAGCATCACCTTGATTTTGAAATTGTGTTGTGAACGAACTGGTGCTATTTTAATTTTATATGTAAAGCGTATTCCGGTGCGAAGTTCGCGCGTGCCAGGATGCGCGGCGGCTAAATATACCGCGATCTTTCGCAACCTCAACGTGATAAAACGTTTTTTAGCATGCGTGTCATGCCATGCGTTGACTGTTATGCCGGTAGTGACGCTGTTTGTGGGCCACGGCAGTCGGAGATACTAGTACAAGATTATAGAAAATGAAAATGAGATTTTCTTCTCTTTGACCATTTAAAATGAAAGAATAGCAACAAATCAATTATATTAGAATTTAGATAATCATTGAAATACAAAAATGAAGTACAAGTTATTCCCATATATACGAAAGTTATTTAACTGAGACAACCACCTTTACCGTAAAGCAGCTTATATCTCTATCTTATCTCCCCGTATATTCCTATACAAAACAGACTAAGCCCACAAACGCCTCACACCGCAAGCACTCACCAAACGACATTTACACACACGGCGTCTAACGTTACACTGCACATAAACTCGCTTCCGAAACGTCTTAAGCACGATCCGTTTGTTCCTCAGCGTGCGTATGAGCTTTACCGGGTCGGGGCCTTCGCTACTGCTCCTATAGGTTTTGGGCGGCAAGGCCGGGCTGGCGGGCGCGGACTTGCGGCGGAAGGGCCGCGTGAACAAGCGGAGGAACGGCCTCGGCGGCACTATCGAGTGCAGGTGCAGCCGCAACGCGTCCATTGACGCTTTGGACGTGATGGACGACCGATCCTGATGGTCATGGGCTTTGAGTGGAGTTTTGGGGTTGTAATTTTGTGATAATGTATGAAAGGTCGTTATAAAAATGTATATTTAAAAACGAAAATTTGAGATACGTGTATTTCAACGATCGCAAAATTTACTAGTTAATTTTATTCTGAAGAGTAAAGTGCTCAATGTAACCAAAATCCTGATATGTTATTTCCATCTTAAAAAGCTATTTATGAATTTCAGGCTTTCTTACACTTAACACAGATTTATAATTAAATACACAACCAAATATATCCAAACATTTGATATAATATTTGCCAGACTATTGCTCTTTATTATTTAACAACAAATTAAATAGCTAAAATGTTGTCAGCACTGATAAATATTTACTATGACATAAAACTTACCTTAAAAATATAGTAAAATGAAAAATATACAACAGACGTACTCGGAACACAAATATAAAGAATTAATAAAATATAATAATTTAGAATAGAAAAAAAACTCATATCTTAAATAATCTTTTTATTTACAACTGTAATTGGCTAATTGCATTCCATTTTTATCATGACCAGCGCGTAGTAGTAAAAGAAAAGAAAAACGTAACTCATTTAACCAACCCATTACAATAGTAACAACCTTATTACCGAAACATAATCACCCAAAAATTGCCATAACAGAGTCGCTACATAGGAACTTCACGAAACTCAAATATCCTTTCAGCAGTCCTTAACGCTAATAAACTCTACAGTTTTAACACCTCTTGATACTATTTATAACCCACTCTCTATCCCTTTTTGGTGAAATCTTTACAATTCTCAAAATGACATGAGTTACCTGATGGTCAGTGGATCCATCAAGGCTGTCAACACCAACAGTCTCAGCGGACAGGTCTGGACAGCCGCTGGGCGCCTCTTCGCAGCCGAGTTCAGCAAGTGCTGACCGGATCATCTCGGCTTGTTTCGCGCATTTCCTTTCAGCTATCCGCAACTCCAGCAATTTGATTGGTTCCGATGTTGTGACGGGTATCGGAGGTGGGGAATGCCTGAAGGAATTTTTAGGTTTTAAATTTTACTCATAAAAAAAAAATAAACATACGAGGTTTTCAGAAAAAAAAACTCTATAGTCTAAAATACTCCTAGTCTTCTTCCACACTGTTAAGTTGTCCATTTGTCCTCACAGAGAAAAAGAGTTATAGAATATGTTATAGAACTTGAGTCTTTAGTAACAGATATTGATAATGTAATTAATAGGGGTTGTAAACGAAAAATGTCATTTGATATTTTTTTATTTGCAAAGCCTTATAATTTTTATTTATTTTACACTCACTATCAGGCTGCAATGCACTTTTTTTATGAAAGAATAACATTTAAAGAGAATAAACAATTACCTATCTATCCCATTAACTCCATTAGTCATTCCACTGTTATTATTCTTGCATACACCATTTCCAATGATCTCTGGACCCTGTAGGGCGGTCTGTTTCTCCCTGTTGTCTTGCAGAACCGACTCCAACTCAGTGAGCTTCTCCTTCAACCATTCAACTGTTAAATTATCGACAGTTAACTGGTTTGGTTGAAGCTTCCCACTAGTATCTTCTACTAAACTCTCGTCAAACGTGAACGTCACTGGAGTGGAAGGGGGTGATCTGAAAAATTTTGCTCTTGTTATGTTGTACTTATTTGTGAAGGATGTGTACCCAATTATGAGGTACATGCACTTCACAAGTAATATACTACAACTATTTTAATTAACTAAATAGCAGCCCTCGAGGCCTTTTCTTTCGTAAACACAACTTGGGAGGGACATCTTTGTTGATTTTTGTATGAATATTTTCGAATATTAATTTGATACTTCTACTACATTGAAGGCTTATTAGTATTATTGAGATTGTGTTAAAGTAAAATATCAAATATTTATTGCTCCAATGAGTGTATTATGTAAATTAGTTTGGATGATGTAATGAGTAAAATCAGAAAGCTTAGCACATAAATAAAAAAAAGTGAATAATATTTGGTTTAGAACACCCAAAAGACTTTTGACATATGCAGTTAGTTTGTATGTATAATAATTATTGCCTAATGTACAATAGTTATTTATGAAAATACCATAAAATAAGAAAAAGCTATACATACTTATATTTTTCCATAAATTCTTTGTATTCTTCTTGTGGCCTAAGATTTTGAACTGTGGTCTCAGTTTTGCTCTGAATCTCTTTAAATTTATCTGTACTGAAGTCTGATCTCTGAACAACCTCCAATAGGACACCTTTCCTATAAAAATAAAAATAAGTAACGTAAAACATAATGCTACAAACAGATTCGAGTAAAAAAATAATTTCACTTAAATCATACATTAATTTCCTTATGAAAAAATTACAATGTCGTGAACTATAAATTGTTGATATTGCATACTTTCGGTATTCTCATTAATGATTTTACGAATCATTATACGTTCATTCGTACTTACAGTGCCCATACATTGGCAGGTATTATTACTAAAAGTACAGTATGAACTTAACCTACCACGAGGTGGCCGTAGCCTCCCCTTGCCGCCGCTGCTGGTCCAACAGCGCGGGTAGTGCCGCCGTCCGCAGCGCTCGCTCGCACTCCGTGGCCTCGGCCAATAGCAATACGTATTCATTGTGCGCTCTGTGCAAACGGCGACACGCTTTGCCGTATTTATCGCGTGTCTCGTCCAACTTACGACCCCCTCTACTAGTCGGACCTGGAAAATAGAAAAATTATTTATGAAAAACTTGTCAGATCCATTTGTTGAGATTTTCTATGTTTTAATTCTTAATCTATGATCTTATGGCCAAATCTGTATGTTCAGAGAATTCATATGTAATTTTATTAATTTAGGCTGATTGTTAACATGAACGTTGGTTTTCTTGTTAGTTTAGGGGGAGAAACATAGTGATAATTTTCATAGTCCATATGGGCTTATTTATTATTTATATTATTTATTTAGATAATAAAAAAAATCATAGGAAACTGAAGTTTGAGTTGCGATAACGTTACGAATCATTAAAATAAACATTTGCATGATTTGCACACAGTCTGGCGCTGGGTGCATCATTATTTCCGAATGCATTAATACTCATGGGTAGTCGTGATAGAAAGCGGTAACCACCGCTCATGCAACGTTTAAATCAATATTCTACAATTTAGGTCCAACAAAATAACAGTCTATATTTACGCAAATGCACCGTACTCGAGCAAACAAGTGAGCTGATAAGTAGGTATGTCTGCGTTTGTGAAATTGTTCCTGGCGCCGGCGGAGAGGTGGCTGTTATCACGAGGTAATGTAATGATCGGCTTGCTAAATCTCACTTAGCAATGAGGACGGAATTTGGAAATGCCATAGTAGAGTCATTGATTGAATACAATAGTTTGAATATCTGTTTTATTTATTTATGTTACTAACATAAAAATGTTTTTTTCTAAAATTTAAAGGTAGCAGTAAAAAAATTGATGTTAACAGATATTTAAGAACCGGTTCACTTAATGAGTAATGGCATACTTTCTTTAGATAGTTTTTTCGTCACATAACACATTACCTAAGTACTAGTCACCAATCTTAGATACCAATTAATTTCTTATTCACGAGCACAAATAAGCTTCATTACATAAAATGGATTATTCATTTGTTTACATAGGCGTAAATATTTAGTTAGAAATTGGTAGTTCAATAGGTTGAGTAATTCTAGCGTGGGCTAGGCTATGTTTATAATAAAACCTGCGTAGTTGAAAATTACTGTCTGAAAGTTTATTGGAGGGAATCGCTATGGAAAATTTAAGGTTTCAACTTGATTTTAACATAGATAGGAAATTTTTGTATTACGTATAATGTATTTAATAATTATCATAATAAAGGGTATGTTTGGACGATCTAACATAATTTGGTATTAGATTTAATAAATTCTAGGAATTTTAGGGGAAACGTATTATAAAAAATTGTCTGCAAATATTGTAAACCAAATTTTTACTCACATTTAAGATAATTTTCTTCAAACTTGGCTCTCATCTGCTTATAAGACTCGAGGCACTTTTGGTATTCACTTTGTTTTCTCTGCACTTCTTCACTTAACTGTGGACAAAATAAAACCAATTATAGTATATCGAAAATGAACCTTGTCAATAATAAATAATTCATTTAGATATACTTTTTACATTAACTCTAAAAATTACATAATTTGCAATTTTTTTTTTCATTTATTCATTTTAGGTCGCTTTTTAACATCAAGGTCATTAGCGACCACTACTATAAAAGTTCACAATTATACTATTATACTTATATTAGCGAATACATTTTTATTAATTTTAGAAACTTTAAGGTTTTTCCGATTCCATTATGGCTCAGGCATTCAGATAATGTATTTGGTAATTGACAAGTACGTCTTTCATTAACTTGCAATTTGTACACTATGCAAATGTAAACTTTATTTTAATTGAATAAAATTCAAATTAAATGTCGTAATTGTCGTCGTTTCGCAATATTGTAGAACTTAAAATCAAATTCAACGAATTTGAGTAAAGCATTTCATATTAACCATTTCCGAGGTAAATGTTTACACAGCGAGGCTTGTTTCACAAACTAGACAACATTTACATCCGTTGCCGCGGTTCGTGGAATGTCTGTCTATCATATTGTAAGGTCTACAAACACTTTGTATACAATACCTCTATTTATATTACAATTTATGTAGCCAGGGTCGAAACTATAAGCGTTAATTCAATAGACCGTAGGTTGGATGTAGCTTTGAATCAATACAGTCGACATAAAGGAAAATTAGATGTTAACATCTTAAATAGTTGAGATCTCGAAAGACTTTCAGCTTTTGTTGTATTTTAGAGGTTTAATGGATATTATATATAATCTAATTTCTTATTATTATTTATGCTTTAATGATATAGATTATAAGTTTTTTTCATACTATTATAAAACAACCAGAGTAGAAAACTGGATTTTCATGTATTAATAATTTACTCGCAAACTACGCGACCAAATTCAATTAGGTTGTACTCGTACAAAAAGTGCTTTAAACAGCTTGTTTGTTGGGAACTCAGTGATTCATAATCTATAAAAGGCTATTAGGTTAATGTTTTTACTGAATTGAAAGCCCACCTGTCGCAATCATGTTATTATTGAAACACATAAAACTATAATGAAGCATAAAAGCGCAAACGTATATGTATTTTATGTTTTATCGAGTTAATAATGAGGTCATTGGAAAAATTTTACAAGTACAAGAATAAAGATTTAATTAATATGAGGAATTTTTAAAAATTTTGAGGACTTGACCTTTCCCGTTGTACATTCATAACCTATTATAGCACTTAGGAATCACGTCCATACCAAATTGCGAAAGAGTTTTTTTAATCGGTATTTAACTACAAGTTGTAGTACAGACTTATAGTGAAGTCCTTAATTATAGTTGAAATGGATATGTATTAACATTTCAAAAATTATATTAAGAACCTAGGCTCTGGAACAAACGTAATATAATTTATAATATCACTGCATAGTATAAAACAAAGTCGCTTTCTCTGTCCCAATGTCCCTATGTATGCTTAAATCTTTCAAACTACGCAAGGGTTTTGATGGGGTTTTATTTAACACATGGAGTAATTCAAGAGGAAAGTTTATATGTGTAATAACATCTATTAAGCTACTTCAAATTAACACGTGCGAAGCCGCAGGCAAACGCTAGTTATCGTATTATTGTGAGCATGGTAACAACCTTCGTCGTAGTGAACGGAAACGGTTGGAATACATTCACGAGCCGCACGCCGCTTCAATATTCATTTGTATTTATTCATTCAATAGCTTTTAATACACTTATATAAATCTGATATATCATAAAATAATAAAATTATTCATTATTGGTTTAATTCACTCAGGAAATGGTATTAAAGATATGGAATAGCATCTTTCGCCATATGAGACACGCCACACCCCACTCATGATCGAATTTATTATATTCTTGAAATAATATTTAAAATTTTCATTTAATGCTATTCTTAATTAAAACATAAAAAATATATGTTTATTTTTTTGTCCACATTATAAGCAAAGCAAATAAGCGACGATCTACTAAACTAGGTACTAGATCTGTGTATAGGCGAAATATAATATAAATTACATTATCTTTCCAGTTTGATTATCTAATTCAAATATATATTTTAAAGGGGTCACATTAAATAATGTTTCGTTTTCCATATCTTATCACAATCGGTAATGTAATTAATACATAAACATAAATCAAATATACATTACGGCATATATATGAAATCCTCAGTCTCAATATAAAATTTTGTATAAAGGATCTACTAGGATATTATTTAATATTTATAAAAATAAATTTTCTAAAATAATTGTTTGTTATATTGATGTATTCTAGTAGTATTATTCGACTACTAAAACGGGAAAGATAAAACTGTAACAATTTTATTTCAAACGTGTTATTTATTAGATATCTATAGTCTATACTAATACAAACAGCAAAGATTTTATGTAAGTACATAATATGTTTATTATGCCTTCACACAAAAAGTACAGGGCCGATTTCAAAAATTCTTTCACCATTAGAAAGCTATAACTTCACTGAGCGACATAGCCTGTATTTGTACCACGTGCGAAGCCGGGGCGAACAACAAATGATTTATATACATCCAATCACAGCAACAAATTGTACAGGTACTCTAGGTCTGAAGCGGTATTCATTTTTATATAGAAGTAAACGTTAGTATAGGTTTACCATTGTCAATTACAATGCTCGACACGCGTGGCTAATGCGTACGCGACTGTCATGTCAATCTCTATACCGTTTAATGATTACATTGACACCGCTGAAGAAAGTGGTAGAAAATATCACGTCAATGGGTGATTAGCATTTAATCACGAATGAGTCGGCAATATTCATATTTCGGTTTCTATAATTATTCTTTAAATATAGGAATTGAGTGATAGATCTTTCAAAGGAAAAGTCCCAGGGTTTTACCCGAATTATTCCCGTTCCTCGTGGGACTTCAACGATAAAAATACCGCTTTTGTGGATGGAAAATTGAAATTTGAATAAGAGGTCCTTTGTATCAAATTAAATCCACACTAAGTATTGGCGTGATAGCGTAACAAACTTACTATTACATTTATAGTTTTAGTAGGGATATTTTAAATACTGGGCCCTCTCTAACCTCTTTTATTTCATTATTAAAAATGAAGTCCCGTGTCCCCTAGTGGTGTATGGGGCAGATGATATACTCGCTGATCGATTTTCTTAATGGATAAGTAGGTGATCAGCCTTCTGTGTCCCACCAGACCAAGACATTTTTTTTGAGTCCCCAGTGGAAATCGAACCCGGAACCCCTTGGTTCTACGCTAATGCATTAACCACTTTATAGAAAATAATATAAAGCCGAAGAGTTTGCTTTTTGTTTGCTTAAACGTGCGAATCTTGGGTCCTATAAATATTTTAGTGTTAGATAGTGCATTTATAGGGGATGGTTATATGAAATATAACATCATATATGACGTGGCTTATACCACGGGGTACGGCTAGCTTTTATATACATATAGAATTTTAGACCTTTATCACATTAGGTTATTCTTGTGCCCTTTAAGCTATTATTCATAAAATTAACTATCGAAATAATAATTTCAATCATTAATAGCGCATTAATTTGATTCTAAAATAAAACATTTAATAACAGATTTACGTTTATCTTAAATCAATATTATACTTGAAACTCGCATTTACGGCGAACTCAATAAAATAAAGGTGAAAAAGTAAATTTTTCAAGGAATTCAATTGAACAAGCCGCCGGGGGTTATAAAATTTTATAGGTATGTAAAGAACAAAGTGCATAAACGTAAAGTCTCATATTTTCGTCTCCCCAGACTTGTGGTTGACCGCTAACGATGTGTTCTTCGGCGACGAAATGCTTCGCTCCTTGATTCTAATTGGCTTTTTGGCGTTGGCAGAACGTGGGAAAGTTTTACTGGGGGTTTTCTTATTCAGTTGTTTGCAGGAGTGAGATCGTTTCCTCTCCCTATTTATTGATGATAAATCTATATAAATATAATGAATCGCTAAACGGCTCGACAAATTCGGCTATTTTTTTAACGTTTTTGTTAAAGCACAAAGAAAGAACTTATTGAGAGAAACACGTACCAAGGTAGAAGTTGGGGCGGACCGCTAGTTATAAATAAGTTTATATGTTTTTACTTTAAAATATAAAAGATAATTTGCAGACATTATTGTTCATTTCATTTGTAGCAGATGTAGACTTGTATATTTTTCACTCATAAGTTTTTACCGACAAGTACCTACGTGATCAGCCTTCACATCCTTACAGACTTTTGTCGGATTTATACTTCTGTTTACCTATTTTTCTTCAGTAAGTGTTGAAATGTATGTAATTCTATTTTATGGTTGTTACAACTGTTATCTGATATCTGATCGTTAAGCTAAATACCTAAATTAAAATTTATGCAAAGTATTACGATTCTAGAGAGAAAGTAGAATACGACCAATGCCCAAAGATATTGCGTCATATTTGGTCTAGATTTCGCTAGTTCATAGCAACTGTTTATCGATAGACAATCAATTTTAATTCTTAGGTGTTATATCTCACCAATATCTCCTTCGCTCTTATATAACTACAATTCAACGTTACGTAGTTTTTATTATACTCAATACTAATAAAAAATGTTTATCTTAACGAATCCTGAACCTTTCCCGATGCACGCGACGGAGAAAAATGATTAAAAATTAAACTAAAATTACATGGAATCAAAGTTAATAAATACATAAAATCTTCATAAAGCATCAAAGGAACGAAGTTTACTCAGCGAAGGGGTATCCAAACTATTGAAAGTTTGTATACCCCTCACAGACAGAGTGAATTGGAGTGAAAGTAGACATATTGTCTGTCAACGATTGCAGGTGTCTCCGTAGCAAATGAAGCAACAAATTGCAAATTTTTTGGCACGTTTAACGGCCATTATTTGACCTGCTTTCTTGTCGCTTTTAGCTATCTATTGTACCTACTTGTAGTGTAATAATGTCGAAGATGATGTGAAAAAGTGTATGTAATATCTAATTTCTCAAGCATTGTCTTAGTGACTTTATCAGGTTTACAAACAAAAGGTTTGTGTATATTATATCACGTTTACAACAAAACTCGTTTAAAATAATTCTCTAAATATTCAAATTTAATCAAATTTAATGAATCAAAATTAATTCAGATAATCAAGATACTGACGGCAATAGATTCCTGACTTTTATAATAATTCATGTGACCACGGTTAAAATCATTCCACGCTAATGTTAATTATATGCACAATGTACCAATAGCAAAAAAATATACTATGAAAAATGATATTCAATCTAACTTTTAAATTTCCAAAAATACACACATAGCAAGTACAGTAATATATTTGACCGATCTCGATCATATCACGTACGCATATAAATAATAATCATCGATGCACGACAATCTATTACGTATTTCCATCATAAAAATCAATTATTTAAAACAAATAGGTACAAGATGAATTCCGACTCGGTCACATAATATTTGGCGGCATGATGTCATTGAATGTTATCGATGACGCGTCCAACAATCATGCGATCAAAATATCGGCATGCGTTACGGCGAACTATGTGGGTCAGTGTTGACAGAACGAGGCTGTATAGCTTTGAGAAGTAAGTGATAATTCTTTGTTTATAGATTCACCGAGATAGTATACGGCATTGTTAATTAAAGGTACCAATACCTTCACTCAATAGGAATGTGTTGATGCATTGTGCAATGTTCAATCTTGTCCTCTAAACTTTAAAGTTCAATCCTCAGTGATTCGTACTCGTTACATTAAAATATATTTTTCATTTAAATTCATTGAAATTTCTTGAAATAGTACAATAGAGATTTCCTTGAAAATATCACCCATTTTCTAACAAGAGGCTATATTTAGTCTGAATATCAGACGCAATAAAGAACAATGCGAAGTATGAGCTGAGCTAAAAATAACTATTATGTATTGATAGATAAGGTTAGTAAACGTATTTATAGAAGCAAAATGTTACAAGTAATGATTAATTATTGTTTTATACAATAACAAGCGTATATATATGCAGTATCTCAACAAATCGTTAATGCGCCACCTGATGTTTGTCATGCCCACTGTTTATGTATGTTTATTATGAATAATCTAAAATTTTAAAATCAATTTTTCATTTCACCCATTCATTAAAATAATAAAAATATCGAAAAGGAAATGACTAAATGTGTATTCAATAACATATTAATTGCATTTCCTTATGACTGTCCCAATGATCAGATACTAAAAGCTCACTATTCTCTATAGATTCACTATGGATGACATTTAACAGTTTCCTCTAATTCAAATGCTTCTATATAAATGTATAGAGCGTTACATCCGTAGTGCGCTCATTATGGGAAGCTTTCTACATCAATACTGCATGCAAAGGAAATGATAATTGTGATGAAACAGCCAAAGTTTCGATACCAATAATTACTTATTTAAAAATGTATAGTTAACGCGTTCGAAATTTTATGATGTAGGGAGACGATATAGTACAATACAACAACAAACAAATACCAAAAAAACTGGTCTTCAGTTTATTTAGTTAAGTTCTTTAATTGAAGCATAAATTAATTAAAATTATGATTGTACCATCGCAAAACCTTGAGAAATAATCAAGAAAATCTTCACTCTAATACATACAACAAAAAGAAATTGATCTTTAACTATATGCACACAGTAATAAAGCTGGTATATTTCTACATATGTATTGTCCTGTTGTATATGTGGTGTCCTTAGTTCATTAAAAATACAAGTTACATACGCACTAGGAAGAAGGAAGTCCCGCTTACGCAATACAAGTAACCGATATGTTACAAGAAAATAATATCAACCAATAATTACATTCATTTGCATCAAAATTCATGTGACGTGCATAAGTAAGTGTACAAGGAAAATATGGAGAATGCGTCATAAAGAATGCCGATAATAGGTACAAAACATGTCCCACTAGTAACATTTTAATTGAACTGCGCATGAGTCACCGGGGGAGGTAATTTGGTATACAGTATTCATTGAACTTGCCATGGTCCAGGGATAGCTTGCAGCGGATGACGTAACCCATCAAACATTCTGGACTCTAAATTATGCACCGTAATATAAGAAGAATATAGGAGTATAGGATTTTCGTCGTATGTATATTGTATAATTAAAAAAAATATATAAAAATATGTGATAAGATCTTTAAAACAACACCAAATTAAAATTTTCCTTAATTCAATAACATCAAGGGACAATTTAAGAAGTAGCAACAAGAACTAACACGTAAAATATTCTGATAACAGGATAGATAACCAAAATTAATATAAAATAACGAATTATAACGAAAAGAATAAAGCATAGCATCAATCTGTAAATAGCTCAATTCGTAGATAGAAGTAGTACGTAGGTACAAAGGTACATCCTAAAGCTACAAACGTGAATGAGCAAGAAAGCAGAGGTGTGGCCCTGGCCGACGACCACCTTGCTTTCACCACACGCGCCGTAACGTTGACAACTGTATAATTTACTGTTAAAAGATTAACTTAACGAGATAAAGATTATATAGTTGCATGTAACGACGACTTCAAATGTGGTTCAGATGTTTTATGACGTTGAACGAACTCATTTAAAACAGATGCCGATTTTGAGAAATTATACTGAGATTTTATGTGGATAACAATGACCGCAATCGGAGGCTAGAAAATATGCATACTTTACATCTTCTTAACAGCGTTGAAATCATCTTCTTGTTTAAAATTGACAAGAAGGAAATAAAAGTACCGAATTAGTTAAAAACCAAGCTTCGAAGAAAACAAAAGCAGAAATATCTTCGGAAAACTGCTATTATCCACATCAACAATTTATTTAATCTTAGAACTTGAACCATAATTAATTCAAATAAATTATTTGAAAATCTTGTAGAATGTATGAAGTAAAGTTCTAAGGATCTTTGATAATAAGCCGACTTATAACTCCTGCATGTGTATATCAACATAATAAATGGTTACTTTTAATTGAAAGGCACTATGTACAAGGACCGGTTCTTGCCTAACTGTTTCATATGTCCCTTCTATTTTGATGGATGTGAACTAGAACAGATTTTATCTCGACTATTACATATTATGTACTGTTGTTAACATATGCTATGTTTATAGTCCAGTCCTACAGCCCTGCAATGAAACTTCTCCTCATCTATCTCCTGATCCTAGGCGGTCATCCATAGAGTAAATCACACGTTAAAAACGGGTAAGTTACAACTGAAATGTTACATTGTGTGACAAGGGACAGAGGGGTCAAAAGCTTCGTGAGATAATAACTCACACGTTAACAACCTTGATCTAAATTTATTACTTATAAAAATGAAAAAAAAATGTAAAAAATATAAAACTTTTACGTTTTATATGTTACACACTTTAGTATGTACGTAACACACGTCACATCATGGGGGAGGAGTTTTTAAAATGTTAAAAGGAGGGAGAGGGGTTAAAACACGTAGAATTGTATGATTAATAGTAATTCATCGATGGTCCCTAAGTTTACGTCTGGTAACTGGTCTGGTCTCAAAGACTATGATCTATTCTAATATTATTATTAGAGTTTGTTTGTTTGTTTGAACGTGCTAATATCAGGAATTACTGGTCCGTTTTGAAAAATTCTTTCAGTTTTAGATAGCCTATTTATAGAGGAAGGCTTTAGGCTATATATGTACCACAGGCGAAGCCGGGACGGACCGCTAGTTTTGAATAAATTAAGGAATCTTAACTCCCAAAAAAAATGCCTTAAAGTGTATAAAAAGCAATGCCAATACATTGTACAGACGCACCCAATTTCCGAGAAAAACAACTACAAGTCACTGATTTACCGCTTTTTTTTTTTTTTTTTTTTTTACGTCACAGTCGGCAATGGAGCTGGTGGGTCGCCTGATGGTAAGCGCTACCACCGCCCATGAACATTTATAGAGGCATAAGGTCCATTGGAAACCTTACGCCTCTACAAATGGATTGCCGACTTTTGGGAAGGGATTAAGGAAGGATTGGCGAGAGGAATAAAGGAAAGGACTGGCAAGGGTAAGGAAAAGGATATGGGCCTCCGGCTCCCCCACTCACCGAACGAAACACAGCAGAATGCTATTTCACGCCGGTCTTCTGTGGGGGTGTGGTACTTCCCCGGTGCGAGCTGGCCCAATTTGTGCCGAAGCGTGCTCGACTACCACATACCAAAAAACCGCTTTGACAATATTTCATTGAACTGCACCTTACCAACAGCAATTAACTCTAAAACGTCCAAGGCAATATATTGTTTTACGTCGATTCCACGAATGTTGGTCAATAAACATAAAAAATAAGTTATCTCTAAACGTTGGGCGACAAAGACCGCCAGCGGCGATCCCACGGCTCCGAGGTGTACCAATTACAAGCACCACGCCTACAAGAATTATATAACTTAATATAGTACAGCGGTAAAATTGTTTAAATAATTCCTGGCATTGGGCACACAGGAGAAATAAAGGGAATAAATCAATGAGCCACGACTGTTATTTGAGAGCGGGAAAAGCAACTAAAAAAGCTTTCTTCTTATTCATTTAATTATTTAAAAGACTTTATTGTTTCGTTAGTGTTGAAATATTAGCTGCATTTTTTGAATGCAACAATATATAGTTATTTTTTTTTACCATTTAGACTGTAGTGTCAACTTAGAATTTATTATCTATTTAGATTCTACAACATTCATAATTTTTTAATCAAAACATTTATTAATTTGACACATCCACAAATACTCTATATTTTACATACTAGCATATAATTAACCAATACTTTTGAGATATCTATATATTTTAAACGATGATATCTACTTTAGTTAAGTCATTGCCAAACAAGTCTACATGTGAACTTTCAAGCGTGACTCAACACAGTTTTAAAGGATAGGTAGGCTGTAGTGAGTGATCAATCGAATTGCAACATTAATATTTAATATGATACACTCATATTCAAGCTGAAGTAGCGCATTTTATACGGATTGACATGTATGCAACACAAAATTGCATTAATGCATTTACGTTTATTTTAAACCTACAAATTATTATGTGTACACTAACAAAATCATGTGTAATGTATACTAAATACTTAAAGGGTTCGGTTAAACTGTGGACATAGAACCCTAAGAATATATGCCTGATTAAGTAATAGTCTAAAAGTCAGTTTTGTTGAGAAAGCATACGACAACAAATAGAAAATACTACACATTATATACTTATTAATACTACACACTAATACACTTTATTATAAATAGGGAAAACGCGTTGTAACAAAAATCAGGGAATAACTGTATCAAGCTTGTAAAATTTAAGGAAAACCAAAAACACAAAAACAATACTCGTTTTTAGCACTGTAAGACTCGAGACTTAATCTTAAATACAAAAAAATGCCTCGTACACATCGTTATGTGACGGCACGATAACTGCATTTAACCATTAATGTATGAAAGAGCAATAAATTTTAAATTTTATTTAAAAAGAGATATAAATCTATCGATTATAGTCATAGTAAGCGCTATGAAGCCCAATAAAAGTACAAAGAATGCACTATGTACGAAGTCATGATTGCGGTCGCGAATAACTGTTTAGTATGTATGGTGCAGGACGAAACTGATTTTACATTACATTGTCTCTGCAGGTAAGATAACATTGCTAGGCCGTTGACACAGCGTGGCGACATCAACACGTTTTTTAAACTGATTTTACTTTTCGTCAGTGAGCACACAACGGGCTTTGCGTGGCATTTCTTTGGAACGGTTTTAAGGTTGTTAATTGATAAATAATTAGTCGAAATTGTTACCAACATTAAGAAGGGTATAATTAAATAAAATATGTATAGATTTCTTTTCATATGAACGTTTAAATAATATTTTTAAGAAAAACTAAACCGCCTTCAAATTGACAGAACTATACCAAATCTTCTATATATATAAAATTCTCGTGTCACAGTTTTCGTTGCCATACTCCTCCGAAACGGCTTGACCGATTCCTCTGAAATTTGGTAAGCATATTGGGTAGGTCTGAGAATCGGCCAACATCTATTTTTTATCCCGATATTCCTACGGGATACGGACTTACGCGGGTGAAACCGCGGGGCGCAGCTAGTTAATATATAATAAACTAGCTGTGCCCCGCGGTTTCACCCGCGTAAGTCCGTATCCCGTAGGAATATCGGAATAAAAAGTTGCCTATATGTTATTCCAGTTATCCAGCTGTCTACGTACCAAATTTCATGGCAATTGGTTCAGTAGTTTTTACGTGAAAGAGTAACAAACATCCATACATCCATACAAACTTTCGCATTTATAATATTAATAGGATGGGACCACTCGGAAGGCATCGGATTTCAAATAAAAAAGAATTGTCAAAATCGGTTCAACCAGTTTGAAGTTCTGAGGTAATAAACACAAAAAAGTACAAACGAATTGACAGTATTCCTGCCTCTTTTGAACTCAGTAGGAAATCTAATAAACTACCAAGTAGTAATACCAGAACACTTAATACTTAAATTTCTGACAAAAGATTATTTTTGTAGGACATATATTTTATTGCTTTATCGTTGCTGACGGTCCTTTAAAAATAGTACGTATAATGTTCTGTAAGCCTAGTCTTGTACTATATTTTATGTTATATGCATCATAAATCGTCTCGTTTATGAGAAAACCAGTTTAATTACACTTGTTATTTCTGAAACATATAAATAAAATTTATTTTTAACGATTTTAATAACCACCATCGTTTCATTCTCTAACTGCTTCTCCCGGTTCGGTTTGGGTCAATCAGGGATTAAATCAAGAATAATGCTGCATCTTTTTACTTGTGAGTGGAGACTAAACTGAAAAATGAGTTAAATAGTTGTTACTATGCAAAAACAACAACAATATTAATTCAAAAAGCAATAAACTTCTCCCGTTTATTAATCTTAAACATATACCTATCTTAGCACATATTGATTGTCAAACATCCGCTCTGAGATAAGTAATAGACCAAATAAAGTTTAATTTATTTATGTACTGGGTAGTAAACGATAATTTCTCGGTAAAGTCGCGTGGTGCTACCAAACTATTTGAACAGCTAAGCAAACTTACACTTATCTATAACCGCAGTCTATAACCGATTTAAAAGCCTTTTACGTGATACATTATCACGTGTAACGCTTTGTGCTCTATTATGTGTGAATTGCACCAGAAGAAAACTAAAATAATAGCGTATCTGTTTGCGTTGTTTTTAACTAGGTCAGGTTATTTACCTCTTGCGCTGTATTGCTAAATTGATTTTACAAAAAGCCATACTTTTTCTGATTTGTTATTTCTGCTCTAATTTTTTGCTGCATTAGCAAATTATATTTTGGATTCCACTTTGTTTGAACACCTAATTACACTTTGTTTAATTACAACTCTGACGTTTGTTAGCTTTTGTACGAAAATACCCACGTAATTATGACGTATCTAGTTACCGTAAATAATTTGATAGTGTAGCGTAAAAACGTTTATTCGTAATATGAACTAAATTATGCAAGAATTATATAATTTATTTAAAATACGAACCACATAGGAGTTACTTTTACTTTTAGCCGATCAGTATTCAGAAAGTTTTAACTTTCCCTTACGACTCAAAACCTGCCCATCGGGTCATCCACGACTCTATCATAGTCATTGAAAGGAAATCATTTGAAAATAGTCGGCAAAAACGTAAAAATATCTTCATTTAGTCATCGTTACTTTCAATAAAAGATATAAAATAATAACGTAGTAATGATCTACATACTCCATCCTTGTTTCAACCTCTAACAACCCCCAACATAATTCAATACCTCAAAATGAAAATGATCTCGCTGCCTGATCGATTGTGAGAAAAAATCAACAGCCCCAATAAATATACAATAACAACTGTTAAAAGTACAGAAACGCGTCAGAGAGCGGCGCCCGCGCGCTTCTAAACTTACAACAAACAAATGATCAACACACAGACGCACACATTCTCAGAACGGTCGGACGCTGCGCCCGCGCCGATACTACAGGTTTACTCAATGAACTGTAGTCAGGGCTGGGCTTATTTCCTCGGGATTTATCGCGGCTTAAACATAGTCCTTGGTAACCAGTATCACATTCTAGACGGTTAATGTTTCAAATAACCTGTAATGTTGTTTCTACTATAAATTACATATTTTGTTCTCCACGCGTGGATGAAGTAAATTCAGTTCCGAAACCAATTCGAAAACTGTATAACCAATTTATTTAAATATTCGGTTATTGGACATTGATTGGACGTTTTTCATTATAATCTTCGCCAATATATTTTAGTAGATGCGTCATCTTTGTAAACGTGGCAGCAACAAGACGATACCAATCTAGTTCCCTAGTTCAATTTAAAGACGCGCATTAATTTATCGGTCCATGCGTCACGTGCAAATGTGTTAAAAATGTATTAATCTATTAGCCGTGAGATATAACTGGAGCATGATATAAGGAATATTATTGCTAACTCGCTGATTGATCGGATCTTTGCACTATGTATGGTATATAAGCTCTATAATACTACGAGTGTCTTCTACTAAATAGAAGGTATTTAAACAAAATTAACTAAATGCATTGCGAGTACATCCTTTTACCAGTACATCAACCACTATCATTATCATTAATTATTGTACCCACAAATATTTTTTTCTTAAAACCTAATACATTAAGAAACGGCGCAAATTTCAATATAATTTATTGTGTAGACAAAATCAATGTAACGGGTGGTCTGGTTGCGATTCTATAACATTTCTAGCTTCTAGTAATAAATAAAGGCGTTAAGTGTAGATGGAAGGAGATGGGTGGTCGACGCGAAATTCGGCGGACGCTGCCCTCAGGAGTGAGACCGGTTCTGAGAAGGTCCGTCGGCAACTATTGTGTCGGTCTACCGGTTACCTACGTTACTGATCGTCTGTTATCTGTTACATGAACATGAATAAGTAGATCATACGATTAAATGCCGCTTTTGACCTTAACGACAATGATAAATTACTTTAAGGTTGTGGATTTCCATTGCTTGTCATTTATTAATTTATTTTCAATTACATTATTTATTGACTTATAAGATATAACTTACAAACGACTTTTTATGTGTCGTATATTCCAGGTCGATACCTAACAAAACATTGAACCTTCGTCACACAAACATGTGATTAAAAAAACTTATGATGCGTTCAAAACGACAAACTTTGCCGCTTCACCGATGATCCACACAATACATGAAGAATATCGCCCCAATCTCATTTTCGTTAGAGGCGAGCCATATTTCATTCTGGCAGCCATTGTCAATAGCAACTGAGGTCAGAGGCAAATAGAAGAAAGAGCGTCGCTTTTTTTAACAAACACAACCAGACAGTTGTTTGAACGCACCGCCTTTTTAAAATTCAAATCCAAATATCTTTTTCAACCCATCTTTTCATTAATTTATTATATTGAATCTGGCTGTCAACTTATATTTTTTCTCGTGGTAGTTACAGATACCTGAGTAATACCCTCTTTTATGAATCCAAGTTATTTGTTATGAAATATTTATCTAATACAACGCTATTGTGATAAATTTCGCTTATATAATAAAATTATTAAGTAACTGAGTTTTATTTAACGTATTGTCAGGATATTCGCAAGGTTAGCATTTGCGATACAGAACAATAGAAGACCTTCACCTTTCGTACTACTCCTTACATTGCTTACAAATTGACATTTCTCAGAGATTTAGCAATTTGAGCAATTAATGCAATATTTTTCATATTTTCCTACATTATTCAAAATATTCTATGACTAAGACATTATTCAGGATATTTAGTAGAATTTTAACCACAATTATAATACAGGAGTTTTTATCAAACCACAAAATAACAAATAGTGTTTTCCTCATATTATGTTTATTGACATCAAGCCTGCAGGTAGGTAGGTTTACACAAGTGCGTATTAAAAAAACTTTAACATGGCAAACAAAAATAAAATGACGAGAACTAAATGGCGTTAAGTAATAAAGTTTAATTTTAATAGAAAATTGCCTTAATATATTATGATCTATTAATGCAGTGGATAAATAAATATATACAATGTCATATACATTGTATTCTTCAGAATATATACCAACTAATAGTAAATTGAAAGTATGTTGAAAACATAACGCTCCTAGTTTTATACGGTGAAAAAACATCACAAAAATATCTATACATTCATTTTAATAATTAAACAGCATGCTATAATTCCATTTTTTGTCAAATATTTTCTTCAAGTAATAAAGTGTTTATTTTTTTACTTCAATTAAAACTATTATAGCAAATCACGTATTCTTTTTTCTAAGCATTATACGTACGTATGGAATATGTTTGTGTGCGTGCGGCCCTGCGTATCGACAGAGCTGGCCGAGACAGATGATTCGTATAATAATAAAAAAATAAACGTTCGTCGCCAAAGAAATTAAATTGAGAGCAACGTAGAATTAAAAATGAGATTGTAATACCTTAAAAAAGGAATCGGTTTTTGTAGTTTTTTCTTGATATAATCTTATTATATGTTAAGTATAACGGACATATGTTAAACAGGTGTCTGATAAAAAGTCAGTTTTCGTAGCTGCTAAGGAAAGAGCGTTATTAAAATCTAGATTCAACTTTTGCTACTAGTTGCATAATTACAAATTAACCGCCTAAAATTATGTAAGTACCCATATCGACGTCTCCAAGTAAGCAATTAGACACCAAGAATCAGAAAGGAAATTGACAATTGACCTCAGACTTGACACTTTAATTGAGGAGCTGAGTTCCACTCGGGTGCTACGTGCTAGATCTTTAATAGAGTGCGTCTGTATTGGTTCATGAAAACTAAACGGAAACCAATGTGTGCATACTGGTATCAACATAAAGAGTATCAACTCTTTCTAAGAATTGAATTATATTCATTCAGGATTAGACTAGATAAAACTTTATCGTTTTATTATATCTTCAGTTTCTCATTTGTTATAACAAGTATAAGTAGATTATAATATGCATAGTTTTCTATAGAAAACTATGTATATTATAATCCAACAAAGCATTATCCACCTCTTTTTTTATTTGAATACATAATCAGAATAAATTGATACCAAAAAAATAAAAAAAAAACGCGGAATTAAAGTATAACTTATTTGATTATAAAACTACAATAACATTTAAATTATGATGGGAATAAAAAGAAAAGCAATCCAACACTACTATTACAATTGCCAGTTATAAAAAGTCATAACCTACATTTTATTTCTCACGTTCTTGCGCTATCCGAGCAATTCGCTTTTAAAATATCATGCTAACGTAATTAAAATGCCTATTTTTGTTTACATAATTTGATTAAAAATCATGAGTTTTAATTTAAAAATTACATGATATTATGTGAACAAAATACAGTAAAGAGATTTATTATTTCTGGACACTAGCTGTTAGTCGCGGTTTTGCCTGTGGTAGGTACATATATATGTATGTAGGCTATACAATCTATGTCACACAGTGAAGATGCAGTATCAAATGGTAAAAGCATTTTTGATATCGATCCAGTTGTTTTTGTGTGAAAAAAGAATAAACTTACATGTAAAGACACAAATGTTCTTCATAACATTCGTTTCCAAAACAAAGCAGATATACAACTCAATCGCTATCTATACAAAACATTTACAATCGAGTACAAGGTAACTGCATCAATAGTCAATACAACTCAGAGGTATTTTGACGTGAGCTTTTGAATGTTCTTTCTGCATAAGTTAAGTCCGGTCAGTGGATTCATTTGGAGTCCTTAAATGAAACACAGATAGTGTAGCGGTGCACACATGCTATGTTATGATAGACGCCCAACGTCAGATACCTAACCTCGAACTAAACTCGTTATGGCTTGCGTACTTTTTTATATTACAAAATTTTTACTAACCATTAAATTGATTAGCTATCTAAATTAATACGCCAGAATAAGATTTAAGCAAAGAATAAGTAATCAATAATTCGTTATTTCGTTTTGTATTCGTTGTAATGAGATTTACTCGGATAACACTAAGATGTGAATTAATTCAACACTGTGAAACCAAACTTTCAGTAACAGAATATCGTTATTCGATTTATTTTAGAAGATTCAACGTCATTTAGTTCAAGTCAAGTGGAAACGAATATCATTGTTTTAACATTTGTGACGTCACACATATGGAAATAAATATAGGCTTCAAATAGGTCACTACTGAATACGCAACCTCTAGAGAAAAGATTCTATAATTTGATGACATAAATAAGCAGCGGGATAGTGCAACCCACTATTTAGAGCAATGCGACATCATTCCAAGAAACTCGGCTGAAAGCCAAACTCTGGTTCGAACACGAAAAGTTAATTAGGAGCATTAGGCCAGCCCAAGATGGTCAACCTGCATGTCATACATTAGCTATTAAATCTGTAAATCGGTCCCACAACTCTAGTCACCAGCAGGCAATATTGTAAGAAAAGTCATGTAAGTAACAGCGCGTAAATATCTCCTTACAGAAAGCCTGCCCAGGACTTGTGTTAGAAATCGTAGAAGAGCATAAAACTGCGTGAAATTAAACTATTCCTGACATCGTTAATTGACTGTGCAACCACTTTGATTTGGTGCCAAACGAATACTTTGAACTTGACGCAACAGTCAGTTTAATAGCATTTTTATTTATTAACTGTAAGTTCGCACTAATTTAAAAAAAATATAAACAAATCTACAATTCTTTATCTCTTTCAACTTACTTTTTCACAAAGAAAATGTTTAGTATATGTTGCTGTATTAAATGTTTCTAATCCTATGCTAAGAAAGGGAATAGTTAATTGGATAAAAATGTAGGCTATTCCTGAAATGAAATGTAGGTGATTATTATAATCCAAAACAAAACAACATAAACATATCATAATATTGCATTTATAAGTGAATGGCCCACTGATGACATTTATTTTGGCACAAAGCCTCAGATCCTCTGCTACACTGATATCGCTATTAAAACAATGCTGCATACAATGCCTTGCAACCACGCCAAGTTACGTATTTTGAAGGTTAATTATTTGCGATTGTTCAAATTTGATCGATGTTTTATGTTCATTTAACTCTAGTAGTACTCTATGTCCAGTTTCTCCTTTCCTCCATTTAGTGAAAAGAATATAAGTGTATAAAAGAGTATAAACTAAGTACTTATAATAAAATGAACTTATAACAATCGCGTTTCGGCGAAAACTACACGAATCGATTTTTCATTACAGTACAGTTCAGTTATCCGAGCCTTGACAATGGGAACAAATATGCTACAATTTAACAGTTGAAACGCAATTAAGTTAATTACAGTAAAATACATCTGATAATAACTCAGCCTGTGATCCAGACAGAAAAAGATAAAACGACAAGCACGGTAAAGCAAAGGGTAATTTCACGCAAGATGAAAGAGGCGTCTTAAGTTACCAATATGTCGGAACGGACGTCGGTTCGATGCAAATAACAGGTCCGGCGATCGCCTAACGAGCGCAGCAAAACTAAGAACAAACGTGAAGTTTGACAACCGATTGACGGAGTAGTAAGTAGTGACTATGCATCATAAAATCCAAAAAGTATTATTATAACGGTCCACGCGAAATCATACTTAAAGTAATCACCAAAGTAGTAAATGAGCTTATTAGTAATATTATGTTCTTAGTACAAACTCCTTTTAGAGAAACCTGTGCGACGTGTCTAGAATTTTTTTGTTCCTATATGTTTAAAAATTCTTAAACAACCATGAGTATATAACTGGTTATGTATCGTTAAAACAAACCAAGGATACCAACTACACAAATGTTAAATTTTAATTAAATTAATTAATTATTACAATAAGACATTTAAATAAGGCTATTAGTAGTATAAATAAATATATACTAATGAAGACATCGAGTATGCTACACTCAACGGTAAGGCCAACCAGTATTATAAATTATAATGATATAGTACAAATTAATATAAAAACTGAATAAAAAATGCATAGAACTGTCAAAGCCTATATTGAGCTATAAATAGAACTTGCACGTAAATGACCTATTGTGAAACGTGAACTATAGGGACAATGAAACCGTAACAATGGCATCGTGGGAACCACATTACAAATTGGCAGGGGTCAAGTGTCTGCACTGCGCGGTGCAGCCAATACAGTTAAGTATAACATAATTAAAAATGCAAATGCTTTTCATAACAATTACAAAACACTGTTTAGTGATTACCACAATATAGACCTTAATGTACTGCTATTTAGTAAATGTATGCACTTCGTTTTTACGATGTTATCAAAATATAACAATCAAACACCACATGAATTCTAAAAGAGTAATGTTAGGTGCTTCAAAAATAAATTCAAAAACAAGTATGCCTAATTCTTAATCGCCTCTTCGTATAAACAAAAGGAAGAATTCGGAATGTTTGCGAGCTGTAGGTACGCTCAGTTCAGTTTACCTGCTCGGGTTGAGTCAGTTATTTTAAAACAAAACAGAAGTAGATTAACCGTTGACCTTGGCTAGTGTGCAACAGATAATATTATCGGTAAAAGGAAATTCTTAAGATAAGGAACACACACGGTGAATAAACAAAGAGACAGACCAAGAATTTACCTATGATAATCACCCTTTATGTCATGAGTATTTGCCTTATAAAAAGAAGCTATAGACGAGGATGTTAATAAGCCCCTGGTATGCGATGAACAAGGTTACGTTAGATAATGATGTTTAGAACTGTAAATCTCACATAATAACCAAGAGATAACTATTAAAAGTGGCATTTATAATGGCGAATTGAAGGTGTTGAGTATTAGAAAATATATTTAAAATGTAATATAAATTCAACAAGGGGTAATATAATTTACGTTTCAGTCAAAACAATGATTCAAAAATAACCCTTGACAAAGGAATATTTAACGTTCCAAAAGTTCATTTTTTAAGTTTAGTCTGAATGCGTATTGGAAAATATCTTTTTAGTTTGGCTTTTGTTCAAAAATTTACTATTATATTCGTATGATGATAAGGTGCGCAGTCTATAAACGACAATGACAAAATTGTGTCGGCTAGATTTATGCCATGCCCTCATGGCATCGAGCATGTAATATGTCATCTAAAGAGCGGCATGTCTTGAACCAGCTATTAATGAGATGCTAATAAAATAATAAATGAGATTGATTTGAATAATACAATTCGTTGTTTGTTAAAAGAGGAAGCAAATGACATATCTGGTAATATCTAAAAATATTGTTAAGCAACGGATTTACATGTGGGTTTCATAAATAGGAGTGATCAAGAGGATGGTTTTTATTTTAAAAATTAGAAACGATGTTAATAAGAGTCATTTGGTGTACTTTTAATGTTAACTCTATCTTAAACACTACTCAGCACTCACGAGTTCTTAGTTATAACAACAAGATAACAAGTGTCGCATAAATATTAATTTTAAATAAACCCGATAAAAATTGCTGTTACAAAAAGCCTTAAAAATTATATTTCATCTCCATTCCCATAGCATTTAGACACGCTATCAAGTTTATTGCAATCGCTAATTGCTTGGTGTTATATTTTCGATACGCCGGTATAAACAATACACATACCATTCTAATTCCCATTATAGTTAAAAAATAATCAAGTTATATATTATACAATTTTCTATTAAATTTTCCCATTCAGATAAAATATCCCGTACATTGAAGTTAAAAAGTGGACAGTTTTCGGTTGAAAATATTGAAAAACACATTATCTGTGTAACTTCACCGCCACTCCAACTAGGTCGTTATTTTTACCAACTGCAAAGCAAGTGGACAACGCGTTGTTCGCGACTGTTTTGGCCCAGTTCCTGCTTTTTATACGCTTAGCAACTGAGAGCTGAGACACGAGTGGGTTTCTTGATTTTCATTCGACAAGTTAACCGTAACTAGATCGCATCCGGCCCAATCAGAGCGCACCGACAAACCCACAATCGATTGACACTGCAACCGGATTGTTTACGTGAATATCATTTAAAATGTTTAAGGGTCAGTCTCAAAAATCAATTCACTGCAAAAGTAACTTCAACATTATCAACATTGTCAATTATAGTTACAGTACAAAGCAAGTATTTTTCATTTATTACACGTGAATTCTGACACGTTTAATGCATGTCCTTTTTCTGATTCATGACTAGACGTCAGTTATTACCTTGAAAATAACTTTCTAAATGCTTTGACAATAACCTTCAGAGTTTCTGATATTTTATGTGATTCTTTTTATTAGAAATTGTTTCGGATTATAATATCAAAAATAGGTTACTCAGGTATTCTATAAACGATTTGTTGTTTTCAAACATATTTTGCTATTATTCTAGTTAAACGTTCCAGTTATACCAATACATATCGCTAACAGATGGTTGAAATCTCAGTTATACCAATATCATGCGGGCGAAGCTATGTTTTATTTACATCGAAAGAAATATTGGCGCAACTCCAAACCGTTCCAACGACCGGATTCGCCGCGACCGCGCCGATATCTTAGTATTTTGTAATAATATTATGTATAGCATTAAGAAAACGAGCCTCTTGACGTCGGCTCTATTTAAATAACTGCATATAATTGGTTTGATATCAACTCGCAATCATGAAGCACTAAATGTTATTCATCAACTGACCGTAGTACCGCAAGTAATTTACTGTAACCGATAGAACTGGCCGACATACACTCAGATTGGAAATGTTAACAGTTGGTCAACCGGATTGACACACATTTCTTACACGTCTCTTCAGATCTATAAATTTAAGTTAGGCGCTTCAAATACGCGCTAAGTAAGTAATCGAAGGAAACGGATGGACAGACATGGAAACTAGTTAAGATGCCATTAACGGATCGCCAGCATTTAATCAAATACTGGTTATTGATGGCTCGACATTTTTTATACTTAATGACAAAGTCAAGGATGTTAAGTGGTTTTGTGAGATCGAGCAACATTTTTTTCCGTTGTAAACTGTTTCAAAATATTATTTTGCTTTATCCTTTGTATTTGCGAAACGCAGGAATTTGAAAAATGTAAATGAACGTAAATTATGTAAATAAAATAACACTGTATTACGTGACATTGGCTATATCATCGATGTAAATTGCGACATGCACAAATAGAAATGACTCAGTTTAGTTATCGAAAACGGAACGTGATCGGATACGGTGATATGAAAATCTAGTGAAATTTGCACTAGCATAGTTACAACTGCAATAAAATAGCCTATAAAGTTCAAGCGAGTTGTGGAACTGGATTTTAAAATTCAGCAGAACCACCTACACTACAAGAAACACGAGTTCACTGACCCATAAAACTTATATTTTGTCAAAAAAAGTGGTACCTAGTCTGTTTTAATAGACAATCGAGGACTATATGAACATTTCATGCCTTGTAACGAAACAGTTCTGTAGCAATAATGTTTATTATAGAATCATCTACATCCACAAAACTCACTTGGTAAAATCTTTACATTTATACTATGATTATTTGAAATGGGTCTTTTGAAAAACATACATCTGATTGGTTTGTTCTTTGTTAAGATGTGTCTTACCTGTGTGAACTGGGAAGATATTTTGGTGTGGTCTTCTTGGTAGGCCTTGCGGGCTTTCCGCCGTTCCGTCATCAGAGTATTAAGGCGGTCGAGGGCACGGGACTCCAATGCTTCGGCGTTGGTTTTTATTAACCGGCTTGTATTTTCCCACTCTTCTGTCATGGTTCGCCATGCTGACGCGATCAAGGAACCTTTGAATATAAAACGATCAAAATAATGACTTAGTGGACTTCATATCTTAGCTTGTAAAATGTAAAGTAAATAAAATAACTTACGTGTAAGTATATCTATATCAATATTTTACCCTATTTGTTCAATTTAGCGATTTTATTCAGTACAAAAGGATCCTCAACACATTTGCATAGATGACTTGGCAGTCATTTCATGGTGAAAGTATTCTCAGACTCAGAATAAAGAGCCTTTATCAAACGGCTGATTATTAGAAGTTGGCTGCGATTTACGGGATATGCTAATATATACAAAAGTTTATATACAAACTCAGCACAATGTAGATAAAAACGCGCACAAGCTTATTTGCTTTTTTGGTCATCATTCATAAATCATAACAATGACGTAAGAACTTTCTTACTTTCATGTTTGTGACAAACGTTTCTGCAAATTAGGAGGTACCCCCTACAGGTCATTACATTGTAGTAATATGTAAGTTTTGTCATTTTATATCGACACTGCTAATTAGATTTTAGTAGAAGTTTCATTACGAAACTCTAACGTATAATTATTAATTTGAATATAAGTACCTTCCTAATTGAATTTTCTACCCTACAAAAAGAAAATGTTATTATAACTTAAAAAAACTTTTTTTCGTATATAACTGCGACATGATTGGAAGATTTTCAGGATCTGGATCATATAGATTTTAAAGGAATCTTAGCTCGTCGCTAACGATAAAGCAAGATTTCAAATAGACAGCTTTGATAATAATAATATGCAGTTTAATAAGATTTCACTCATTTCAAATTGATCTTTGGTGTTTACCGTTGAGTTCCTCGCATTTATCCATCTTTTGTCCTTGTGCGGCAGCGGCGGAGAGCGCAAGAGCATACTCCCTATCGCTCTTCATCTTTGCTTGCAAGCTACGTTTCATTGTCTCCATGAGACGCAGCTCAGCGTCTTGCCGAGCCAGCAGCGCCTCGTGGGCCGCCCTACCTGCTCCACTCGACGTATAACCCATTGTAAACAAACTTTACACTAGTGCATTCACTTTACAATTTACATCGCAACGTAAACACAACAAACACTGTTCACATCACTATTACCGTTATCACTGCACTAAGTTTAATATTATATTGAAAAATATGTAAATGTATAATATGTGTTAATAGAGTTACAATATTTTATTTTGAGTTTATGCACGACCGTTATGTAAATAAGAAAAGAATTAAGAAACAATAAACGTAGGTATAGCTCGTGAGGCGGGCGGAACGACGTCCGTTCCGCGTAGGCGCGCGACGAGAATGCCATCTATTGCGATATCGGTTCACGTCTTGAGAATTGATTCGAGTTGTTGGTCTGCCAACCGCCACTGATAGTCACGTATTGATGTTGCTAAAGTCTGCATAAATAACCACTCGTATACTGGTACAACAATTACTAAAGTACCATAGTATAAAATATAATTGGGAAAGTAACTCTGTCTGTCTCTTCTTCATGCATAAACCATTGACCCGATTTGGATAAAATAAGGTACAGAGATAGTTTGAGACCCGAGGATATCGATCGATTAAAGGAATATTTGTAATATTTCTGATCCCAGAAATCTATATATTTTTTTTCTCTTTGTTACGCAGGCGAAGCCGCGGGCAGAAAACTGGAAATTAATAAATTTGAATGGTCGATTTCTTTTATTTTATATTTTTCTTTACATCTAATGACTGATATTTTATTACATGAGTTTACGAGTAACTGTACTCGAATTAGCTAGGTACTTTTCATGTTGTTTAAATATAAAATTGCCTTTTCTGGGATACTGTAAGTCTATGCTAATAAATCGATTTCAGTTAAAGTTAGTCTAGTACCACTATATAAGTGTATAATCTATGGTCTGGACTATAATAGCTTCTTAATATACAAACAAAAGCAGGTATTTAAAAATAGTTTACTAATACTACTTATTTGCAATCCCATCTAGTTTCAGAAAATAAGTACTAGTCCCTACCGCTATGAATAATGTACACAAATGACAGAAGAATAAAAATATTATGACTTCATATTATTACTTTTTAAGTTGGTTAACTATTTTTTTTTCACGAAATAGTTTAGTTTTTTTTATTATCTTTTGCTTTTCACAGGTACTCTGTAAGTATTTTTTGTACGAAACCAATATTTTAATGATCTGTATTAAGTAAGCCGAACATAAAGTAGCTATAAACCGTTGAGGAGTTCCCTTAACTGTCCTTCGTTTTCATCACTGAACTCATAATGACCTTCTGTATATATGTAAGAAATTCCTTCGCCAGTTTTTCGGCTCAATCATCAGATCAGAAATTAACAAACTCAGTAGTTGTCCCAATGATTTTTGAAAGTTCCGCTCAGATACAATAATCGGATCCTGGTTTCCTTTTCATATATTTCAACGGTTGTCCATCTTTCTAGTAGTCATGTCTAAACCTTCTCCAATAATGGAAGTTATGAGTAAATTAGAGCTAACCAATTCAAAAATTAATCATCTTATAATGGATTCGCGAAAGCATTGGTGTTAAGAAAGTCTTTTTGAATTCTGCGATAACAGAAACTTCGTATTATGATTGAAAAGTCAAATAAGCATATGTATTCAGCTGAATACAGAATTTATAAGATCGATTACACCTTCGTAAATGTGTTTCTAATTAGGTTTCTAAATAATTGACTCAGTCAAAAACTCTCCCGGCTTCTTAATTTAGAATACCAAATCTTTAGGCTTTAGTTATCTCGTCGTCGGAGTCGTTCAAGACGTGTCTCGGCCGCCTCCGAGTCCGAGTGGGTTCGGGTTGCGGATGCTATGCGATGGCCTGTGTCACCAATGGATTGGGAGTTTTTTTATGCTTCATGAAAGTAACGCATCTAAATCTTTATCTAAATTAAAAAATACAAAAGTTTTCTTTTTATAAAATAAAACGATCATAAAGAGGATTTTTTGTATGTTTGTAACGTATATATAGCTTAAAATTATATTTTATATTTAATTAATATAAAGCTTAATAGCTTTGGCGCGATAACGCTATTTTTGAAGAATTTTTGAAATCTGTCCAATGACAGATTTCAAATATTCTTTCACGGTAGAAAGCTGCAATTTCACTAACAGAGGCTATATATGTACAACCGGGGCCGTGGCGTTTGGACGTTGTATATAATATTATTGCATATTGCCCATTGAATAACATATAAATATCACAAACCAGTATGAAATCATGGCTATAAACATCCCATATATTTAATATTACAATTTGACATTGATAAATAAATGCCGTGTCACAGGTTGTGTGCTTGATACTTGATAAAATAAGTAGATATTGAATAATATAAATAACAGACATATGAAACGGTGTGAATAGAATATTTTTTAAATTTTATTGCCTTGGGTGAATAAAAAATACGGGTGAATAGACACAAAAACCAAGATACTTTTATACCATAAGTATAAGAATATTCAGTCTTAAATTAAAAATTCTGTTGGTTACAACAAAAGATACAAAGAACAAAGAGATAGATCTGCTTACCCAACGATTTGCTTTTCTTGTATTTCAAATGAAATTTGTTTAAAAAATAATTTCAAATTTATTACTTATGGTAACAATACTTACAATATTTTGTAAAACTGGCAATAGAAGTTTGACTGCAGACAGATAATTAATCAATGGCAACACTGGCCCCAGCCTTGTAATATGGCCGCTACAGGTTAGTACTATTAATTTTGTCACAAGAAAAACCTTGGTTTTTTAATGAACTTTTTGAGTATTTTACGCTTTTATTGCATGATTTTTGTTGTCAAGTATTTTGTTAATGTAAACAAATAAATTTCATAGGTAAGAAAAATAGATTACCTTGCTAACGTGTCATCTATTCACCTCTGCAGACGTTTGGATTTACCGCGTGGCCACATTTTTTAACTTTTCGTTCTATGTACTTTTTATTAATTTACCTGAACCCCTCTGTTTAACTCAGGTTTTGCCATAAAACGTTATTAAAACTGTAAAAATGCCGTAAGCCTGCTGTCCTCACCTTAACCACTAATAACCGCTTCCAAAATCGGAGTAGGTCGTTCACTTGAGAATGCGTCATCATTTAAGCACTTTGGTTACAGTTTCGAGTAGTATTTGTATAGTAGATAATCAAAACAATATGCCTATTTCTTACAGGCAAGAAGACCAAAAAGCCAAAATGGGTCAAAGCCAACATCACAGACATTATTGCCGAGCCCACTACAATTGCTACATCAAACAGCTGGGCCGATCCAGCCGATGAAGAACGTAAGTGCCAAGATTGTAATTTTAACTATAATTTTCTTTTCATCTATTGTAACCCTATGATGATACAGGGGCAATGGCAAGCCAATGTTAATCTCGTACTTGGGGTGCACAATCAGAGTGTTAGTCACTCTCTACACCCCGGGAAGGTCTGAGAAAAGGTCATTTGTGTTTCCTTTACTTTCTAGCCGGATGCTTCCATTATATGGAAGGTGGGGAGACCAGAAATCACAGTGTAATGCCAAGCTTATGATGCTCAGCAAGTTAGCTGTAGTGGAGGTGTGGGCATTATATCTGTTGGAATTTCCCACGACTTGCAATTTGAGCATAATCTACGAGATGACTACAAGGTCATAACTCAATTCAGACTAGTCTTTCATTGGCCTGCTCCCCAATATACTGAGGGTTTTAGCCAGCAAGAATATTCTTGCTTTATTGTTGTACATTTATACGTTATACATATAATCTTATATTTAGTTAATGATTATTATTGTTTTATCATAATGCAATAATTGCATGAGATTTAAATGATTAACAAAATATGTTGTTTATGATGAAATTTTTCATAACCTTTCACTATCACTTGAACATGAACATAGAAGGAATTAACTATGTGTTACAAAGGTCTCTTATATAATAATCGTCATACATCTAAGCTGCAATGGCTTCTTTATTGGTTATATGTTATCTTTATTCTCTATTTTCTCCTGTATGTAACCTCAAAATGTCAAAATTTTCCTGATATTTCTGATCTTAGTGTAATGGTGGTTTTTTATATATTATAGGTATTTCTTGCATCTAATGATGTTACTTTGAAAGTTATATTTTAGTTTTATTTAATTTAATTTTTGCGGTCACATCGCTTATTATTTTTTTATTGCTGCTATTTGGATCTCTCAATATGTTAGACAATGTTTTAAAACATTCTAACATCATCCAGACGTGTTGGTCTACAACTGCATATGACCCTCAGAACAATCTCTCTTAATACTCTTACATTATTATCTAGCAAGCTATGGCCACTCCGGGTCCCGCACCCGCACGCAGGTGGTGCTACCGTCAGCTTCCCGCGCCGCCCGCGGAGGGCTCGCGGTCGACGATGAGAGCATCCCAAAGCGTCCACCTTACATCGCTCATATATCAAATCTGCCATATGATGTCGATGATAGCGCCATTTCTGACCTGTTTGCTGGACTTAAGGTAAATAATGTTTGGTTAGCTGGATTACACATCAATTTTATTATTGCTAATTTCCTTAAATTGTAAAAAAAATATTAAATAGCAGAACATTAGTATAATATAAATATATAAATATGTTGCAATTACAAAACCTAATGGTATGGTAATATGGTATTAAATTAAAACATACCCTTGGCTTCAACTAATGAAAAACAGGTTTCATCTTAAATTATGAAGACTTATAGTGGAAGGTTGAAACTTTAATCTTATACATTTGATTTTCTTCTTACTTGATTGTTATAACAGGATCCTTTTACTAAAATTATGTTATATTTATTACTAATATTATTCCTCTGTCTGTCCGTCTGTCTATTTGTCACCAGACTTCATCTCTTGAATTTGATAGTCAATATATATCGAATAATAAAAAAAGAGATTAAGCAATAGTTAGTGTAGCAGTGAATTGAGTATGTGACCAGTTTTTTTCACTTGCTCTTTAGTTTATTTGTTAGGAATTTTTAGACTCAAACTGCAAATCCAACTTGTACTTGACTGAATTATGATATCTTTTTTGTTGTTTCAGATTTCTAACCTGAGACTGCCAAGAGAGGGAGACCGATTAAAAGGTTTTGGTTATGTAGATTTTGAAGACAGGGAGAGTCTTGTCAATGCCATGAACATATCTGACCTTGTAAGTTTAATTCACTATGCACTATAACTTTTCTTTGAAATATTTTAAGAATTCTTTATTAAACTTAAGTTATATTTGTTTCTACTTTATCCTTAAAAGTTTAACAAATTTCACATGAATAAACTAGTTTTATCTATGAAACAACCATTAATAAGTTTTAATTGTTATTGTTATTTATTATTTATTCTTTTAATTTTAAGAATACGTAACACTAGGAATGTGCACTTCAAACATTCAAGTTAAAGTTTTATTAAAGAACACAACTTCTATGAAAACGAACAATAAGGTTTTTGAGACAAAATATCTTCTCAGCAAAAGTCTAACAAAAGAAACCTGTAAATAAATATTGTTTATTTAACAGACAATAGGAGGCAGAAGGATAAGAATAGAAGTTTACACAAAGGAAAATGATCGCCGCGGCATGGGCAGGAGCGGCCGCTCCGATCGCGACAGGTAAATTGGTTTTGTTTGTTTGCATGTTTGAATTATTGTTGAAGAATGTGAACATTCAAATCTTCACGAAAGTGCTATTAAGAAAGTACTATCTAACTGAAAAAGTTTGTTGAGTATGTGATATTTACAAAAATTTTAATAGTAATTAGTTATAGAAAAGTAAATTGCAACTGATGTTACACCTTGGTAATTTATTAGCGATCTTTGCATTATGTTCTAGCTGTTTTACTTGACAACTGTTAAACTTAAAAAATGTTTTCTCTTTAATACATTCAAAGAATCTTGTTAACTGACAAGCATGTCCGGAGGTCCCGTTTCCCTCTCCTCACCTTTCCCTGTCAATTCCTTCTTTCCAGTTGTCAATCCTTTCCCCTTAAATGCTACCACCAGCTCAGTTGCTCCCTGTAATATAAAGAAGCAATAGGTTCTGATATCAAAGTTTAATTTCTCAATTATCGTTACAGAGACTATGATCCGGAACGCACGATGGGCGACTGGCGGTCGGGGCCACGCGCCGTGCCGGAGCCGTCGCGGGCGCGCCCGCCTGACCGTGATAACCGTGACCGTGACCGCGACCGTGAACGTGACCGTGAGAGGGACTGTGAGTACACTATTCATACATGCTGTAAGATTTTTTCGTATAGGCTGATGAAAAATATTGACTATTTACACAACATATCATAGTATATTCAAGTAGATATTAAATAACACAAAGTACCTAAATGTTTAAAAAAGTCATTAATATTAAATAATGTCTTAAAACACATAGGATGTTGTATAAGTTTATTATAATGTGCATTATATAATTTTAAAATATTATAGTGAATCTATTGTGTTTGAGTAAATATGCAGTCCTATTTCATATTTATATGTACTATTACTGAATTTAATTATTTTCAAACTAGCTGTTTAGTTCAGGTCTCCATGTAACAAAAAGTTGTTAAGACAACAAAAATTGCATTAGATCAAGACTAAACTAACTAAAATGGCTACTTTCAAACGAAAAATCCATTGTTCAGACGGAAAATATAGTATTTCAATACTTTAAGTGATACTTATTAGTATTGAAGACCTATTATTCAAAACGATGTCACAATGATGTAAATAGTGAGTGTGGTTATGAATGAGCTGTAATGTCACACTTGGGACACACATACAGAGTGCAATTATCAAACATAAAACTATATTTGTATGAAAAAAACATGCTCTTTGCATTTTTTTGTTGATAATTCATGGTTACTCGCTATGTCTCGGGAAGGTCTGAGTAAAGGTCATGGTGCATTGTGGTCACTGTTGAAACTCTCTAGAAGGGAGCGTTGTTCACAACAATGGCAGGGAAACCAGAAAAACCAATTGTATAGCTAGTCGAGGTTAGATGTGGCTATATAGATTGTTGGAAGTTCCCTGTGACCAGCCGTTTTAGTTCAATCTGTGACACGGGGTATCCGTAACTCGATTCAGACTAGTCTACAACTCATTCAATCCACATTCACTCTCTGAGTGACCTATAAATACTAGTTGTGGAACATGGAAAATTTATAGCTTATTAGCATATGTATAATGTTGTGTGATGAATAAATTCATGTACTTATAAAAGCTTTAAATATTTTAGATTTTTGTTAATGATAAAAGCTTATACTGTTAATCCTTTAAGATTCTCATATTTAGCATTGGCAGATTGATTTCCGTGACGTTAAATTTTTTTTTTTCGTTGAATTATAGAATGTGCTGTTATAAGTAATGTTTATAATTTAAATGGAACTAAAAGGAAATTTTTATTCAAATATATTACAAACATTTTATAATTATAATTAGACGATTACTAATTTCCGCTCATATTAAAAATGATAACTGAACTCTCTTTCCATGTTCCATCATTGTAATCTATTCGCAAACACGCGTCCAGAAAAATACAAATTACCTATAAATTTTTATACCTAATACACGTGTGTCTCTCCACCGCACGGCAGCGAGTGTGGACAACAAGCCGGGCGCGTGGCGCGACGCCGAGCGGCCCGCGGAGCCGCCGCGCACGCCCTACGGCGGCCGGGACTCGTACGGCAGGGACCGGTATGCGGATAGGTAATTATAACTAACTAGCTGCGCCCCGCGGTTTCACCTGCGCTAGTCTGTATCCAGTAGGAAGTAGTTCCCTGTGCTATTCCAGTTGTCCAACTATCTACGTACCAAATTTCATTGCAATCGGTTCCGTAGTTTTTGCGTGAAAGAGTAACAAACATACACTGGTTGTCGCATATACATTCTCACAAAATTTCGCATTTATAATATTCTTAGGATTATGCTGCGCGATATAAATAATTATAAAATTAATTTCATTAACTTGCTCTTCTTGCTTTGACTACTTTAGTCTAGGTAATACAATAATTTTAATAAATAAATCTAATTGCACAATAAACTACAAATTAGGTCATTCTGATTTTATTTGTAGCTAGATTATTTCTATTTGTGCTAGATTAAATGGTTAACAAGACACCGTGTTACATTTATTATTTGTAATTCGGTCGCTCTATACCAACATTTTTTTATTGCTATCATAAAAACTAAAAGTATCCTGAAATAAGAACTTGTATTATATATGATAAGAATTTTTTAACAATGTTGCAATATTTGTTATTCAGAGAGCAGCGAGGTTACGGACGCGATGGTGAAAGGAGCGGTTACGGCGGCCGAGACGGATTCCGGACCGCTGAAAGAGAAGGCGGCTTTAGGTAAATACTTACTTGCATTATGTAGCTTTGTAATCATATATTTTGTAACAATAAATATTTAATTTTTTAATCATTAATATAATATATTGAATAAAATCTATGTAGAACTTTTGAGACTATAATACTGTGTATTTTTTTAATTCTCTGTATAATACCAATCAGATAACAATTGTTACAGCCGTGACAGCAGAGGGTTCGGAAGTAGAGGATTCGGAGATCGGGATCGAGACAGAGATCCGCCTAAAGAAGGTAATTGAATATTTTGAATTTAATTGAAATATGTAGACTTATAAAATATCATAAAAAATCCGCATCTATTGAAAATTCGCGAATGATGAAATAAATGAACACGATAATTGCAGCGGAGAAGCCCCGCGAGCGGCCGAAGCTGAACCTGCTGCCGCGCACCGTGCCGCGCGAGCCCGAGCCCGCCGCCGACGAGCGCGCGCCCAAGGCCGCGCCCGCCGTCTTCGGCGGCGCCAAGCCCGTCGACACCGCCGCCAAGTGAGCGCCGCGCCACACCCGGCCCCTCGACACACCGCACACCCCACACCCCACACCGCACACCCCACACCGCACACCCCACACCGCACGACCCGACACGAGCTGAGCGTGACATGTTCACACGCAGCATTTGAACGTCACCGGACGTACTAACCTCACCCATCACACGCCATCGATACTGCCAGATATCCTATGCTCACTAATAGTGTTGTGTACACTGATGCTGTCATACGCGCTGTGTTCACTCACCACCTACCACACTATACATCACTGACAATGTTAAATGACCAAGCAAACATTTGTGTTTTAATAATGCCAAAATATTTAATAACTTATCGAGATGTATTTAGAAAGGCCTCTTTTATTAATTATTTATTCGTATATTTTTCATGCGTGTTTACATACACAGTGATGTTGTTGCACAATAATCAATGATTGTGGTTACTTTAATTGCGATCATTGTTTTATATAATTAATTGTGCTAGAACAAAAGTGGGTCTATTAGACACCGTGCTGCGTTCGTACGCAATTCGGTCGCAATACACCGACATTGCAATACTTACAAATGTTAAATATATACATACATTACACATTTAAGTTGGGTTTCATATAAAATATAAACATTTTGGTATCGCAATAACAATGTACAAAATATTTGTTTTTACAAATAGAGTTGATAAATAATGTTCTTTGTCTAGGGAACGTGAAATAGAAGAACGCCTTAGGAAACAGGAAGAAGAATCACGTCGAGCTGCTGATGAGAAGTCGCGCTGGGGACGAAAGGTAAAAATATTATCAATGCTGCACTCCTATATTATAAATGCAATATACAACATTTTTAAGGGGTACATTACAGGTAAAACGGGAATGCAATGAAAGCAGCAGTTGTTTATAAATGTTTAGAAATAGAATGAATGTGGGCATAACATATTTTTTTTATATATAAATTTAGTATTGTAATAACTCATCAATCACTTTTTTTCTTCACAGAATGATCACTCTGGAGACCGTCGCTCTGCACCTAGACGTGGTGAGTAATAAATAAAATTATTAGTTACATATTCTGTACGCAGTCATAATATGTTAGGCAAACAAATGATAGGGTAACTTTCATTTTTAGATTTTTTTATTTGTCACTATACTATGTTACGTCATATGATGATCCCTAATTCTGTTACTTCTTTTTATTTTATGTCTAATAATACCATCCGTTAGCAGACGAACGTCCGCGCGACACGCGTAGCTACAACCGCGAGCGCCGCGACTACTCAAAGGACGATAAGGATTCGCGCGACTATTCGAGGGACTCGCGCGACAAGCGCGACTACTCGCGTGATAAGGAGTACAGGGACGAGCGGGACGGACGCGAGCACAGCGGCGACCGTGCGCCCAGCCGCGACCGCTCGCCGGAGCGGCCGGAGCGCGACTGCGGCCGGGAGAGTGGCGGCGAGGGCGAGGGGGAGGGGGAGAGGAACGGCCGCCCGTCCCGCTCGCGCGACCGACGCGACAGCGCCGACGACAAGCCGCTGCCCAAGCTGAAGGAACAGGAGAAACCGGTGTGTAGCCTGCTCTCTCTCTCTCTCAATGTAGCCTGTTGTGCTCATAATTCAGACAGATATGTACTATCAAACAGACTTTGTTTAAAGCCTTTCTAAGTCATCATGTAGGTAATCACCGGCTCAGAAAACAGTTTCCGGTTCAGTTCAGTTTCCGAATTAAAAGTACAACAAAAAAACTTGTCACTCTCAGTCTCATTGCGAACATATTCAAGTTACTTGTTTTTATTCTAAGTTTTCTTACTTTATTCTCATTTGTTACAGAACTTCATAGCATCAAACAAATTTAGCTTCTTAGAAGACGCGGACGACGGCGGCTCAGATTAAGTTCGTCGGTCTGTGTGTCTCATGTGACTCAGTGCTCAGTGTAAATTCACGAGTGACGCCGTATGCGGCGCTATACAAGCGTTAGCATACGGTTTACGTGTATATTAGGGTTTGCTACATGCACATTATGCCTCGAGGTCAGCCCCAGCCTTTATTGTATGCGCAAACTGTGTTTATAATCCCGAAAATCCTTGGGACATTTGAGATCATTTCTGTAAAATTTGTTTACAAATGTAATAACATAATGAAACATTCTAATTCTCGTTATTCCAGTATTGTATAAGAGCAAATAGTCGGCGATGAAATATATGAAGACAGTTTGTGGAGGGGTACAGTAGAGGCTGGGGCGATGACCGCGAAATTATTGATGTAAATTTTCTATGGGTTTGTTACATTTATAATGCTGTGTAAACGGTTACCTAGTTTAACTGTGTGGAGCAAAAAATGCTGATTCCTAATTGATGAACTGATTGTCTTCACGGGTGCTCCCTCTCCTCTCTGTGTATAATTGTAAACTGATATTATCCAAGAACATTGTTAAAGTGTTACTCTTTCGTAATTTTGCTGCAATGATGCAACGCTACCAATAGGGAATCTTATTTTTTCTTTATTTTAGATTTGTCTATACTATATTTAGTCGATTTAGATTATTATTAGAATGTTAATTGTATTATTTATCTTTACACTCGAAATTTGTTGAAATCAATGCTGTTGTTTTGGCTCAATTTCATTTGCCATACTGATGCATTCTGTGTTTGCATTCGCATTCACCAACAAATCGAAAACCACCATATTATTATGTTAAGGCTGGTCACAAGATTTTTCGTACTGATCCTATGGTGTCTGAAGAAATATTATTATTTGTAATATCAACAGAATTTGGTACATAATGTCTATTTGTGAATTATAAATAAATTACTCTTTTTACAGCATTTTTATTGTTTCATTTATAAAAAAAGTGTGTAAGATTTATAATGAATTTTTTTTATAAATTTAAAATTAATTTTGAGCGAATATAATTAGCGATAGGTTTCCACTTTCCTATAAAAAATGGTTGTCGGTATCTGTGATTACTAGGTAGTTTATATTAATATATATTTTTTTTATTGGCAACCGTGGATTTCACAAATACGAAACAACACATTATAAACTCTTTTACACCTGGCAACCCTAATGTTGCAGTTGCCAGAGAGCTGGTATTTTTTCTTCTATTCTATTTTATGATAGAATAAAACACAAAAAAATCATTTAGTTTTTCAAAATTTTTAATGGTTATTTTTTTTTCATCATCATCATCAGCCCATATATGTTCCCACTGCTGGGACACAAGCCTCCTATGAGGGTTCAGGCCATAATCCACCACGCTGGCCAATTTTTTTTAATAAAAAAAAATAACCATTAAAAATTCAAAATCAATCGTTAGTTAATCTCAAGTGGAGACAAATCCAACCTATCTTTTTATCGCAACTCATGCCTGTCCGTCTGTTTCTCTTTCGCGCCTAAATCACTGAACAACGATATGTATGAAATTTTGACACAATGTCGGCATCCATTTTTTTAACTCTGCTAGATTGCGTGGAAACAATCGAATGCGCCGTAGTCTAAATATATTATCATAAGCTTCGATTATTAATATCTGACTGCTATATAATTAGGTATGTGTATATAATAACAAAAAACGATACAACATACACAATCGGCGACAAAAAATGTTCCCACTCCTCATTAAAATGTCTGGGTCTTTAGTAGTGTAGTATAATATTACGGGGTTGTGTTCAAACGCTCCGAACGAAAACATGCCCCAAAGTGCGTTAAAAATTGTAAAAATCACACATCTAGGACGTTAAAAAAGGAGGGAATTTCATATTTTCGGTAAGCACTAATACAAATGTATAATTACTCTCATCGTATTGTAAAAACTCATACTTCATCAATAAATCGTCGTAGAACACGAATTCTTAAACTGTCGAAATTATTAGGAAATAGCAAGTAGGTATCTTTCGATCATTCTAGGTACACAAATTGATAAAATACGTTATCAACTCATGGTAGAGTTTTAGTGCTTTATAAATTCAGCGTATGGTGATGAATGAATTTATTTTGAGGTATAATTCGTGCATCAGCTAGCTTAAAAAATTTAAATAAATTGCTTTTGTGAATACACCATGAAGTGACACGAATAAGATAGAATTTGCCTTAATGTTTGCCTCATTCGACTAGAATTTTACATACAAATTTTCGAAGAGAGTTTATATTCTAGTTGTATATTTTAATGAAGAAAGCAAGGAGCTCTTCAATTGACAATACTTACAAACGTACAATTTAAATTATCTCTCTCTCCACTCTACAATCGATCCATGTTACCTATATAATATAATATTATATTATATAATATTATAATATAATATTATATTATATAGGTAACATGGATCGATTGTAGAGTGGAGACGCTATTGCACTTGTTTTTCTTTAATACACAGACGCATACAAAACATCAAACCTCAGGTATTTATTTCCCTACGGATTAAGTAGGGCACAAAATCTTTTGTTGAAATGAACTTCTTTACACGAAGGTTATATTAAAACTTATAACTGACACTTAACATGACTAAAACTGACTGAAATTGTGCAGGCACTCTGCACTGTACTGTACACTGTAGTATTTAAAAATGAAACAATAAATTGTTCAGAGTTGACAGTGTAATCGTTTAAACCATTTTAGAAATATTCAGGAATGTGAGTTTTTCATTTCGATGAAATATTCGATGAATTATATTATTGAAACTACACGTTTCTCGATTATTCACGCATTTATGCAAGCAAACCGTAACTAGGTCGAAGTAAACCTTTGCATGGTCTATGTTGCTGGTAAAGGTACAGTTGAAAGGCATAAGTATAAAAAAATTAAGCTTATTGTGATTATGAAAGAAAAAGAAAAGGTATAGGTACTCATCTTTATTATAGGACTTCAATTAATTAAAGTCATAAAGTAGAACGGCTGCAAATGAATTACGAAAAAAAATGTATATATTTTGTATGTAATTAAAAACATGAGATTTATTTTTGTTGTTTAGCTATCCTCGAGATCCCATGCGGTGTGAGGAATGGATAACTGTTATAGCTTGTCAAAGATGCGAGGAATTCTATAAACCGAACCAAGTAAGCGTTGTATGTTCAAAGCATTTATTAGAAAGTGATGAATATTTCACCAATAAAGGCTTCAAAAGACTACACAAAACAGCTATGCCTCGAATAGTACGTGAAAAAATTAAATTAAAACATAAAATACGTATTTTATGAGCAATAACATAATTTTATCACATATTGTCTATTCGTTTCAGGAAAAAATGTAGAAACAGTTACTGAAACTTTGAAAAGCCCTTCATCATCACTAAACTTTGGCTCTGCAATACTGGACTCTCCAGAAAATGCTATTATTCAAAAGGAACTTTTCGCTTGTAAGAAACTTGATAAAACTAAAAGACAATAAAATATGTCAATTACGTAAACAAAACAGTAGACTGAAGAAAAAATGTAGTGTTTTGAAAGGTGTCGTGAGTATATTATGGCGGCTCCACACGCTTGCCACTTGTCGAAAAGTAGAACCCAATACAAATAGACAAATTAGGTGATGCAAACAGGGTTAATGGCGCTGACGATTGTTCAAACATGACGAACCTCGAGGTTCAGCTATTACTTATTTACATACACCCTTTAAGATAATTTATTTTTCAACACCCCAACTCACATTTTTTGTATTAAATTTACTATTTACATATTTGTATGTAATAATAAAATAACATAGTAAATTTAATGAATTTTAGATAATTTGGTAGATTAAGATCTAAATTACGTGTCACACTGTTATCCCTGGTAGACTGTTGAACCGATTTTAATCAAATTTGCACACCATGTGCAGTTAGATCCATCTTAAAAGTGGGATAATTTATTTATCGATTTCAACTACGATAAATGATTACCCAGGCGGAGCCAGCGCGTATAGCTAGAGTATTTAATATTTTTAGTCAACGTGTAAAAAATTTGTTCTTTTTCTATCGAATTTATAGGTATAGTTATAGGGTAATTAATTAATTAAAACGAACAATTCAACAAGTTGAAATCTTTTATTGCAAGTACAACATAAAAACATTAAAGTCTACCGCGATCAATTACCATGCATTATTTCAAAAACCTAACCAATTGAAGATTAATTAATATTAATTGTATGATTTATATTTTAAACTTTTAAGATTAATGTCGAGCCGTGTTAAGCTTCGATGAATAAAGACTAACAAACATAAAATCAAGATTTTAACACTTTTTGATAAAAATATAACAAAGTGTTAAGTTACTTTAGGCTTAAAAATTAATTCTTAAATTCTATAGTCAAATCCTGTATTAAAATGTCATATCCGAGTTTTAACTTTTAAGTAAAGCACAATAAATAATAACATGGTAGCTAAGATCGGAACAAAACATCCATGGCAAGTGTTTAAAACTAATATCTAATGCTCACATTAAAGCTATAAACACAATTTCAATACGCAAGCGCAAGATCCATGGGTTTAGATGACAATTGTATCAATTTGAAGCCGAGGAAATTCCTTCAACAGTATTAACCGACTTTATGTTGCGCAACCGCAGCCATAAACGCTTCCCGCAACTGTTTCGTTCTCTCTTCGAGCAAGTCGGCCTGCACCCTTAATTTTTTATTTCGTTCTTCTAATTCCTCGGCCAACTGTTCCATCTGTAGCTCCTTCAGCTTCCTGTTCATTCGAGATCTCTTCGAAGCCTCATTGTTCTTGTCTCTCAGCTCTCTGTACTTCGTCTCGTGCGTGGAAACAGACGAGGAGTTCTCGCTCACGTTGGAGACGGTGCTCTCCCGCCGCTTGGGCGGGCGGCCGCGGCGCGCCTTCGTCAGCTGCTGTGACCCTTCCAGCGCGCGTATCATATCCTTTATGGGTATGCTCGGCTTTCTCCTCTTGTACTTCCGCGGCGTTTGCTCCGTGTACGGTGTGTACGTTTCGTCTGACTCCTCGCTGTCGTGGCGCCGCCTCTTGCTCGCGTTGGATTTGCTGTCCTCCTCCGAGTCTAACTGAGGCTCGCTCTTAGGTGTTATGGGTTCATATTCAACTACTGGGGAATTACCAATTTTCGCACAGCTAGGTGATGCGTCATGCTCTGGTGGTGAAATCGGCGTCTAATAAAAGAGTAATAATAAAATAAATATATAAGGTAAATAATTAAAACGATAATAATAATTCAAGTTTTCGGAACTGATCAACTGACGAATAATGTTTTATCCTTAAATTTAAATTCACATTTATTTATTATTTCTTTCTAGTTTTTGCCTCACATTATGTTTTTAATTATGTATGGATGATGCAACTTTAACGGTTCACTTCTGTGCAAATAAAAAGCCCAAAACTAACGTGGACCAGTTAAGAGACAACTCACCGATGCCATGAGCGGACACTTCTCCTTCTCCAACTGCTCGACGAAGGTAAGCACCTCGGGGGTGCTGATGACGTCAGCGGGCCAGTGCTGGCGCGCCACGTCCACCGACAGCGGCGCGGCGCGGCGCCCCGCCGGCCCGTCGCACATAACGTCCTGAACGTCGTTGATTACGTACTCCGATATCACTACGTCGTTCCTCTCTACCTCCCGGGGTATGACGGACATGAATTTCATGTCCAGAGAGTCCTCTTGATCGATGAAGGGCATTGTGTTGTGTATGTTTGTATGTGGTTTCATGTAATTCATATCGTGTGTGGTGTGCCAGACGGGCTCCGAGGTCGTTTGCCAAGGATTCGCGTCGGCTGCGGTCTCTGACGCTAATTCACCTATCACCACAGGTAATTTATCTATATCTAAAAATTGTTCTTGGAACGGGACCACCTTGTCCTCGCCCATGAAACTAGCGGGACCGAAAAGATCTGTATTGAAAGTCGCCATCCCGTCCGCATTCGGCGACACGGGGTAGCTGGGTGGCGTTGGGTTGTATAAGCCCGCTTGTGTTATTGGAGAGTTAGCGTCGAATACATCCCAACCTTGCGGTGAGAATTGTGTGTGCAGTGTGTCAGTGTTGTGTGCCCTTGTTTGTGTTGTTTTTGCTGGATCTAAGGAAGAAACGTTGCGTTAGATTTATATAATTATTTGTTGAATTCAGGTATTCGATAGAATTCAACGATACTCACCAATGGACTGTACTACTACTTGTTCGGTAGGTGCGTCGCACCACTGAATCAGATCTTGGAAGAATTCTGCATCCGAATCGTGGAACATTGTACTCTGGAATACGGGCTCCGGTTTCAGAAATTCCTGAAAAATTAATTATCATGTTAGGATATGACTTTGCTTTCAGTGCAAAATCTTTATTAGTGGTAGAGCAATGTTGTACCCATAATCTTGAATACAGCATCCTGGGATGTGTCCCATGGAAAACCCAGATGTTCATGATAGACGTTCACTTAATACTTATAAGAACCATAACCAAACCAAATATTGAACGTTTTGCCCGTGGCTCTACCACAAAAAAGATTTGTAGCCTATAAAACTTCACAAATAATAAAAAATTCACAGTACTCACGTGCTGCCGACCGCTCCTTACCTCTGAATAGCTGCTGGTTGTTGGCACTGGCGATGAAGATGCTGATTCCGTTCTTAGGTCGGTCACAACTCCGTAAGGACCGTTCACCTGTTGGTTCTTTTCGGACTTTAAACGATCTATTTCTACCACTTTCAAATGACTGCGAGTCTTGTGACTCGTTTGGGAAAAAACCATGTCTTTCGATGTTTGGATCGTATTGATTTCCGATATCGTCTCCTCGACGCGGACAGACGTTGATCTTTTGAGCAACCATTTTGAATAGAACTACAAACAAAAATGATACGACGTAACATAATGTGCATATATTTATGAAGCAAGGAGAATGATGTTTTATGATGGGGGGAGGCATGCAACAAAGTAATATGAACGACATGAGTAGGTAGCTTAATTAACATAAAGGTTTTACAGATCATAAAATAAGCTTTGTGATAAAGTGATGAAAGACAGAAAAGAGAAGACATTCAGACGTATCATTAAATTTTTAAATATTTGTACAATATACAGTTTATAGAAGAAAAAAAAAACATAAGAGTTAAATGAATGCATAAATAATAAAGTTTTGAAAAGTTATATTTAAGCTTGCAAATGAAGAGATTCACTGAACTACACTGAGAATACTATGAAATAATGCATGTATGCATGACAATGATATGTGGTTGCTACTCATGATCTCTAATAGATTTCCCGCATAACAATCCACTTTTTCCTATATAATCGACAGAAACATTTGCTTCAGTAAATAACTTTAAACTTGTTGAGACATGCATTAATTTGATTACGGAATATTCCATTAACGTTTTACGATAACTACATCGTTATCTTCATAAAAGATTTTACGATAGATAGATAGCATTTAAATTGATGAGAATTTTTAAAACAGACATAGGCACTAGACTTCATGAATCACAAAATCTCTTCATTAATGGTGAGAATCAATTTAACAATCTTCTTTTAATTAAGTAACTTCTTTTAAACTATTTAGTAAAGTATTGACATTTAAATGGACTTTTAAAGTTTTATTGTAATGATTATTATTTCTCTAATATAGGGATCGATTTGAGAGTTTAATTAGGCTGATCCGATGCTTTCCCGCTTGCGCTTGCTTTCTTGCCCTTCAGTCTTGTACCTGCAACAGAAATGAGGTCAGGGGAATTGGTGCCGCCGCAGCGGTGATCGGTACTCACTTTGTTGAACTCGTCACGAGCTCCTATTGAAATCTTAAACCTTTAAGCTCCCGTCCAAGACAGTTTCACAGTGGAAGTCCTGCAACAATAGAGAAATACGCTAAGTTTTAAATTTCGTTAATATAGACTTCATTTTAACTGTGTTATGGTCATTAATTGTAATACGCAGCAGGGACATATAAGACGAACCAAGACTATAAGATCATTTTATTATTTCGATATGTGTACTTAATGTTATCTATACTAATTAGATAAAAAGCTGAAGATTTTGTTTACGCGCTATATCGCGAACTACTGGACAGATTTCAAGAAATATATATATATATATTTATTGTGTTCTGTCCTGTGTGCTATTTATAATCTCAACGCTACTTCCTATCTTTCTTTCATTCTTTATTTATGTCACATGGAGGATCGCTAGTATTTCACATAAGTAATAAAATATTAACATAAAATTGTAAAGGTTGGTTAGACCACTATTTAATGCTTACGTACCAAATTAAAATTTTAAGAACACACGATAAACGTGTTATTTAAAGTTAATAAGAGCGGAGGTATGTCTGCATGACCTTTCATAGAGTAGGTATATTGTGAATGGGAACCGACGATCCGAAAATACAAACGAATGCGAATGCCTATTATAACAAGTCTGAAATTGTTATAATTGTGGAGGGAACTTCTAGAATAATATGGAAAGCCGCTTCATTAATAAACAGCTAACCTTTATACTTTATAGAGCACTAATAGCATTAGAACGACACGTGGACCGAAACGTGTTATCGCCGTCGTGAACAATTCACAGTTATCTCGGAGACAAAATGGATGTCGGTATCAGTGTTATCAACATTATGTGTTATCGTGTGTGAGATAGAAGTCCACTCAGCTTTAATTGAGCTATAAACTTGAAGGATATCGTCCCCCACATCATTAATCAAATCTACTAGTTTCCTTTTTTCATATTCCAAAAATAACTCAATGTAACTTGAACGTGATTTTACTTTTTTTTTTTTTTGTAAAAACATAAACAAGTTCGAATATTTCCTCCTGAAACAACTTTCACAAACATGTTTACACCTGCTTCCGAACAAAATCTACCTTCACCACACCGTTGATACAAGGCCATTACAGGCGTACAGGTTTTTTTTTATTAATAATTTACATTAATTTTATACGATCTTACGACACACTTATCAAATAAAATATGTAGGTATATGTATCCTACGTTCTAAAACTGAATATATAATAGCTATTTAATAATCCATTAGAAACGACCTCGACCATGCCAACTAAAGGCGGATAGCTTACGTTTTCAAATTTTATAGAAACTTCAACGTAATAAAAATAGACACTTTGGTATATGTATATTTCAAAATCATATCTATTCGAGTTCCATCGTGTTCTAGAAATAACATGCTCATGTACAATCGTCTTTGTACACGCAGTTACCACATTAACTCGACAGCTTCATGAGAGAACAAAAAGTACCTAAAAATGTACTATGTAGAGCAAAGATAATATGAAATAGTAATATTAAGAGAATAAATATTAACTAATTACCTAATTATAACTTTTCAATAACAATAACAACAATCTATAACTTACCTCAACAACGAGTTGTTTTGAAGGCACTCTTATGATAACGATGTAAGTCACTCTTTAAAAGATATGAAAAAGAAGTAACTTTTGCGCATGTAAAGATAAAATTAATTAATAATATTATTTATTTCAAGGTCAAAACAAGTTTTCGCTTACTAAAAACAAAATAACAACACGCGCACCCAGTGCGAGCTCATAAAACGTTGTGCAACATTCGCACACAATGCGGTTCACAATTTTCCTCAAGTCCCCACCGCTCTCTACTTGTTCTAAAAATAACCTCCGAGCGTCGTCATTGGTCGATAAGACTGACGTCAACTTTTTGAGCCAATAACGGACCGGCGATTGTGACGGTCACGAGACCGTCGCTTTTCGTCGTTCTATAGATTCACATATGTATATGTATTTCTCGCAAATACGAAGTAAAGCGTGGGTAGGAGGGCAGGGGCAGGCGGGGGGACTTCAGTGGGGATTCACGCAGAACAAATCTATGAAATAACATACACAATGCAGGCCACTGTTTTTCTTTATGACTCATTTATACAAAACATTTGCTGACATTAGATATTGAAATTTTCATAGAGTTTCAGCTCTATGAAAATTTCAATATCTATTTATATGTTGTTGTTTACCTAGATTACGGACTTTGGTATTTGACAAAATAGTTTTGATAGATAAAAAAGGCGCCTGATTAGTATATTAATTAAATACCTATTCGATTTAAACATTTTCGAATGGCTTTTGAAATATGTGCTAACGTAATTTTAACGACATTTACATATTAGAACCTTCAGTATAACTACGTAATGATTACTATTGGTCAGCTATATCATTATGTTATGTTATCGTTGTCTTAATTGATAGTTTGTATTTCTTGGTAGAGATGTTAATAATTTTATTTACATATTACAAAAGCAAAACAGAATAAATAATGAAAAACGTAGATTCCTTCTGTGATTATTATCCTGAAAATGTATGTTCCGTGGATTGCATAAAGAATTTGAGCCACTGAGTTACAAAAACGATATACCTTTATATCGAACCGAATAGTCTTCTCAGAAAATTAGTTACCTATTTATTTCTATTGGTAATAGATAATGTAGCCTATTTAGGCTTAATTTCTTCAATATTGCTAGAATTTTTTGAAAACATATGTGCAACTTCATAGCCTTGTATATGACAAGCTCAAGAAAAAAAGAGTTGATATATTTTACACGAAATCTTTTCTTAATATGAAACCTTGGTTTTGAATGATATTTGAGTATAAATAAAGCGTTCACGTCGAACAATCTCCCAAACAAAAATTGAAATGGAATATACCATATCTTCTAAACAAACTGCATTCTGCACTAAAATTTCGTCATAACTTTTTGATTTCGAGTTTTTAAACCATCTTCATTACTATATATAATATCACTGTCACTAATAATAATATAGAGTCGCTTGCTCTGACCTCCCTATGACCCTATGTCTCTATGTATGCTTAAATCTTTAAAACTTTGGGTTTCTTTAATAGATGGAGTGATTCAAAATGCAAGTTTAACATCCATTAAACTACTGCGAAGAGCAAGTTGTTGTATAAAAATAGGTTAACGAAACGACGAGCGCGTTAAGTTGCTTATGAACCGCTGAATATGGCATGGTCGACTTATCCACTCAAATATCAATTAAGTTTCACCTACGTTACCAAAGGCATGTGGGTACAACTAGTTCGAACTAGGGACAGCACTGTGTAACGGGTAACGGGTTATAACTGTAACAGTTATACGTTTTTTGATGAAATGGACGTAACGATTAGATTTTAACGCTAACATTTTGCAAGTAATTATTGAAAAAAATAAATAAACTCAGTTACATGCCATTCTGTATAACTACTGGTCTTAATTTTGCAAGACTTCTAAATAAAAGATTCGAGCAATCCCCAATATAACAATCCCCAATAGTCTTTCATCTTAATTTCTTGTCATATGATTAATAAAGCTCCAAGGCTTTCCAGCAATCACTTTAGAACATTATTTCATAGAGTTAGACTAGAGAGATTATAATTTTTAAATAATATTAAGCTAGAAGAAGATGGGGTTTGAGGCCTTAATCAATTACAATGGTAATATTTACTAAGTACAAGTTGAAATACTAATTATTCAGCGCAAAATAGATTTAATTGAATGGATTTAATTTTTCCTTGAGTTTAACATCCAAAACTCAATGTATTGCTTTCAGATGACTTGTGTTAAGTATGTATTTGTTTTTTTGAATGTTTACGGTGTTTTAAGATTTAATAACCTGAACCTAATATAAGGTTAAAAAATTGTAAAAAAAAAAGCATACTTTAATGACAGATTTAACCTAATTTTCTTATTTACTCATATACAGAGTATAGTAAGATAATTATTTAATCCTGGTGAATAAAAAGGTCCCATAAATAACAATACTTGTAAAAAAAAACAAGTCTCGCAACACAACTCTTCAATTGTAAACAGTTGTGAGATACATGTAATACCAAGGTGGTCATTAATTTATTCAGTCCCTACTCAAGGGACCTTCTGTCTTAAGTTATTACGTAATTAACTAACCTAGCAACATCATACAGATACCATATTCATATATATTTATAATCTTTAAGTTACGCTTGCTACGATAAGTATATTAACATATCGACCAGGTTCGTTTAGAAATCAAAGAGAAATCAATATTGTTGTTGCGTATGCTACAAATTAGGTTAGGTTAAGGTTTGGAGTGGTATATCCGTACACAACTTTAAACTAGATACGTTCATGCGTATCAAACACTAGCTTAAATGACTCATTCATCGGCTTTGAAGGTTTAATAACCTCCATTATATCAGACATGCTTGTTTTGGTGATCACGTCACGGTGACTTATATTATCCAACTATGTAGGTAGTTAGTTTATAAATATAGATACAATTTATATCTAAAACCAACATGCAAGCTCTGCTGCTAATGCAATATACTCAAAGGTGTGTTGTATCACCCAAAAGATTCAAATCAACGTGCACGACGTTAATAAAATTGAGAGCAGGATATTATATAATAGGTACTAAAATACAGGAATGGCTCTATGTATTTAAATTGTGCAAAAATTGTATGGAAATTGATAAAATAATAGTTACAATGATAATAATGCACGACAAACTATGTAATCGGAATATCCAATCTATTCTGATTGAATATTCCGATTGTTAATTGTCATCATGGATACGATGTAAATAATTGTGCGATAGATAAATGTTGCGCATGGGTAATTATGACTTAATTACACAAAGATGATATCGTCCTTCACCTTAGCACGATGGTGAACACGCAAACGTCATTATAATATAATATAGATACAACGAGTAGTGGATGTAGCTTAGTTTGTTCCCACCCATCTTGGCCTCTGACGTGGGACGCTATCTAGTATGCTTAGCTACTTTTTGCTGTGTCACGGTGATAAGAAAATTTAAAAATATTAACTAAATATATTCAGATGAAGTCTCGTACACTCAAAGGCATTTTAGATTGTAACCGGTAATGAAATGGTTATTCTGTAGTCCGTGGTAGAGACGTTGTCATTAACATTCTTTTAGGTCATTACATTGACGAAATATTCAGTGTCGACGTTTCGATATTAAATGGGCGTATCATTGAATGGAACATTAACATATATATACTTCACGTTGTTGATTAAAAATGATAGAAACAAATATATATATACATATAGCTAATGTACTTATACAATTGTAAAAAGTAGATATAAGAAATGATTAAAATTATAGATAAAAAACTTTCATAGCGTGGATAAAAAAAATCAATGATTAATTTGACGTTGTACGAAGGAATTGCGTTAGGTCAAGTAAATGAATGGAAAAAAACTTGATATATAAAGACGTATTATGTTACTACCTAGAGATAAAATTATTTTCCTTATTAGGGTTTGACATCATTATCCAATGGATACAGATGTAAGCCATAACAGATGAAGTATGTTTTCCTACTGATTTTTTTCTGATGAAGCATTGCAGGACATAATAACAAATAATGTATTCAAATGCTTTAGATTCGTGAACTTTTTATATCAATTAAATATGAGTATTTATAGTATATAAAGTATAACTATTATTTATTTACCTGCATGTGTTATAAATTGTCAGTCAAATGTAACGGAAATTGGTTCACATCAATTATACTATTAAGAGACGTTAATGTACAGATAAACACATAAAATTTAAAGAACACGACACAGCCTTTACGCCTATTCGAGTTTGTAATAACGGTACCTATTCTATCTATGTGTGTAGAAAATTGTGAATGTGTAGAATTTTAAATATTATACTAAACGTCTGATTCAGAGTTATAAACACAGTAGCTGCGCCCCACAGTTTCACGCGCGTAAGTCTGTTTCCCTTAAGAATATCGGAATGAGAACCTATGTGTTATTCCAGTTGTCCAGCTATGTACATACCAAATTTCATTGCAATCGGTTTAGTAGTTTTTGCGTGAAAGAATAACAAACATACACACATCCTTACAAACTTTCGCATTTATAATATTAGTAGGAAGTAGGAGAGAATAATTTATAATAAATTTTAACAAACATTGAACATCCTGGAAATCCCACGCTACAATAACCGCTTTCGATAATACCATCGTGGCGGTAATTAATTCCTACACATAACTATTACAAAATTGTTCTAAATCTATCCTCATTCGACGTAATTATCTCGTTTTGAAATAAAATAATAAAGACACAAATCCATTAATCTAACAACTGACCAATATACGACTCACCATGACTTTTCATTTCACGAAAAATTTTCCAACGTTTTAAATTTATTTGAAAATCATTGAATGAATGTTGTAAGTAAACAAACATTTTTTATAGAATGTGCTTCAGAAAAATTAAATAGATTCAATATAATTATGTGATATTTCAACACTTTAGAATTACAATTTTGTTTAATGATCTTTGTTTCTTTTCTTACGCCTTTCTAAAATGATTGGCAAAATATATTAAGCAGGCCGCCAGTAGTTCCAAACAATAATCGATTGTTATTTAACGCAGGCAGACTTATAATTAATATTTCAAGGCATCGCCTTCTTACTAGTTTCTATTAGCCATTAAGAACTAGGAAACTAAGCTTAGTGCTTGAATTTAACTGTTGTAAATACAAGAAAAGCGAATACTGAGTAGACGATTGGAAAATTACATTTCTATTTCTATTGCAATTTATAATCTCCATTTGAATTATATTTTTTAATTACCTGCCTGAAATTATGTATAGTATATATTGTGATGATATTCTGTATGTAGTAGTCGAGCACGCATTGGCATGAATTCGGCCACCTCGCACCGGGGAAGTACCACACCCTCACAGAAGACCGGCGTAAAATAGCATACTGCTGAGTTTCGTCCGGTGAGTAGGGGAGCCGGAGGCCCATATCCTTTTCCTTCCCCTTCCCAGTCCCTTCCTTTACTTCTCAGCCCAATCCTTTCTTAATCCCTTCCCAATTTCATGTGTTATCAAAGTCGGCCATCCATTTGTAGAGGCGTAAGGTCTGCAATGGACCTTATGCTTCTCTAAATGTTCATGGGCGGTGGTAGCGCTGACCATCAGGCGTTCCACCAGCTCCATTGCCCACTGTGACATATAAAAAAATATATGTTGAGTATTGACCATGATATTGCATGTTTTAAATTTGAATATGACAAAATATAATGTACTCTACTAACAAGTTATTTATAAGAAATTGATACTAGCAATTTGTTTTCGAAATAAATAAATTATAATTATAAATTATTAAAAAAGTAAGAAACAGTAGAATAAGAGAAAACAATTAACTTGTTATTGCAATAGGGGATACATCACACTAAAAACCCAATATGTTATACAGACGAATTTATAAATGAATGTAAGTAAGATTTGGGGAACTATGTATTAAAAATATGACCAGCTAATTTTATTAAAAGTACTTTATAGGTACTTGAAAAACTTATTATCGCTGTGACGAATTATAATTTTCTATGCATTCATCTGAATCTACATCATTCTTTCATAAATTACTTTGAATTCTAACTACGTATTAGAAATAACTTCGGACTAAGGGATTCCGTAAGAGTGTACCGCTTACTGACGAAAGACATTATTATAAAACTGATAATATATTTATGACCGTAAACTACAATAGCGTGTACGACCTTTTCATGCTAGAATCACATTTTGAAGTTTAGAATGTAGGTATGTATTTTAAAAAAGTTTTTACTGTTAGGCGATTGGATGGTTAGGTAATAAATGAGTCATGTCCTGGCGCCAGCTAGTCGCATGTTTCCTACAATTTCGTTGAAATGTAGCTTATCGCGTATGTAACACACGTTTGTCAGGAAATTATCGATTTTTATTATAATAATAAGCAAATGATACTGCAACTGCCATGAACGCATTACGTATTTCAAAAATTGCACTACACCAAATCGGAGCCAAATCTTGATTATTTAGTCTAAAGCCGTTCTAACAAATCTAAAATAACGCCAACCCGTTCTCAGTTACGAAAGCAAAACCAGTTCGCGTTGAGGATAACGATGCAGAGAAAGTAAACCATCAGTTTACATATGCCGGTGGGTATTTCCACAAAATTTCACTTCACACTGCAGCTACGTCGATTGGAAGCTAACAGAATTTATAATATTATGTATAAAGCGTTTATTTCGAAGCCAATATCGACAAAAAGCCAAAAAAAAATTGACACAATTATTTATAGTCAAATAATAAACACGAATAAACAATGATATAAAGAGTCTAGCAAACATATATAAACCAGCAGGTATATCAATTTGTAAAGTACTTATTCATCGCCCTATTGAATCGCCTGTCTGACATCATTCATAGTTCAAATGCGCGATAAATACTAGATTTTGCTTGAAATATTTTGATGGATTACAATGATACTACATATTGCACAGAACAATGTTTTTCCAACATTGTACTTTAACACACATGCAATAAGCCATACATTTCTATAACATTCTTCACAAATAATAGACTACTATATTTCAGGAAGTAAGAAATCATGTGATTACCGTTGGTCACATGTCATGCTTAGAACTATTAGGAGCATAAATAAGCAAATGCAGCAAACTGTGACAAAAGTAATTAAATAATGTAGTCACATGAGGTACCTAGCGTATGTTTGACTAAAATAAATTTAGTTTCTTATTTTTTATTGTTATAATTTTAATCAACCTCTTCTATATAAAACTTTTTCTATACAACTCGATCAATCAATGGAGGGGCAAAATTTTGAATATTTGCTTTTCGCAAAATTGGTTAGAAATGTTTTTGTTTTATTTATAGGTACTCATATAACGTACTAATACAAAAAAAGATTGATTTGTTAAACAGGCTCAAAAAAACTGTTTGAACGTATATAACCGTAATCTATATTGCAAAAAATTCACCACTAGAGAGCTTAATCATCTACGAGTAACATAGCCTATATTGTATTAATACAATAAATAAAAAGAGGGAGATTAATTAGAAGCAATGTAAAGCATTCTGTAAGGATTCAAATCATTCATTTCATTCAGTCATTACTTCGTGTGCGTTAAGAAAACCTTTAATGATAATATTATGTTATTTTATAAAATAACCCTTACTTAATATTGGAAAGGCGATAGTAACTCTGTCTGTTTGTCCTTTCTTCTTCTGTAATTATGACAAATAATGGAGGTGTCAACAGAACGCGTACGAATGCGCGCGCGCGCGTCAGAGCGCTAACCTGTAGCCGCCTTATGACGCCGAAGTCTACTACGCGCCAATGGCTTTGTTTGATAGATAAGAAAAGAAAAGCCTTAAAAGGCCTACCGGGCGCAACTGGGCCGAGCAGCTTGTACCTCTTAAGAAGACATAAAACAAAACACAAAGAAACATTTTAAACAATTACATCAAAGTAACTAATTATCTTTTTGAACTTTATATTCCTTTAAATAGTAGTATATTTATAAGGCATATGTGTTAATCCAATTTGTCTATATTATGGATTATAGTTTAGTACTGTGTGAGTTAACTGTCATCATTATTGCATCACCTTTCCTACCCATTGGTTCATACATGAACTGTGAACTAAACAAACATGACTCACTGCAAAATTTGCTTTGACTGAATGTTGCTATTATTATAATTGATATTCCTATATACCTACAATGATCATGTACTAAAATATGTTTAAGGAAAATTTTTTTGGAAGTCAATTCCTCATTAAGTGCTATTTTCAAAATACACAGATATATAAGAATAATAAGCTGGGTTGGTGGCTCTCTAAACTCTTTTGAGAGTAGTTTACAAAAATTTCAATATCTGTATTTTTTACATTTTCACTGCTCTAATCAGTGAATAAATATATATTGAAAAAAAAATCAACACTTCACAATACCAAAAAGATGAATAATATGATTGATGTGACATGTTTAACTCAAGCTCTTGGGAGGATAGGATGTAGGATGATTGCCCAAAGGCATTGATAAAAAATTTTAATAACAGCAACCTTTATAATTTCTCTTTTGTACTTTTTTCTAATTTGAAGCATCCAGTATTTTATATTAGGTTAAATACTATCACACATAGTATAAAACAAAGCTTCTTTCTGCCTTTGTCTGTCTGTCTGTGCCTTTTTTAAGTCTTCTTCTAAAGCATGCAACAGATTTTGATATGGATTTGATATGTATTTTAGTTTAGGTCGTAAAGTAAAGTCCTAATCATTGATATTTCCATGCATTTGTTGCCTTAATCGTAAATACTACATGAATGTTATATGTATGCAAGTATTGTTTGTCTTAGAAAGATCTACAAATAAGTTGGTTCAAGTAAATAATAAAGAAGGGGGAAAACAATAAGAATAAATAGAAACAATACGAAAACTGAACATAGGAAATTGAAAATCTAAATATATAAAGTACAAAGATGACTGACTGACTGATTTATCAATCCCATACCAATCAGACTAGAATTAGCCAAATAGCCACTATGAATTAGCAGCATCGGCAAAGAAAGGATTTGAAATTTTACCCCCAGACAGGGTAAATAGGGATAAAACTTTGTACCACTAATTGTATTAAGTTTAAAATTTAATTTTTACCACAGGCAAGCTGCAAGCCAACAGCTAATAATAATAATATGGGCAAGTTTTCTGCAACTCGACATCAAGCGCCTATTTTATGTGAAAAGAAAAGGAGGGGGTGACCAGTCAAAGCTCAAACTATCCCAGATCCTCCATGAAGCTAAGCAGCTTCGCCAACAGCTAATTAAGAAAAATTGTAAAATCCAATACAAATATTTGACCATTCCTATGAAAGACAGTGCAGGGAGTCCGACATGTTACTTAGATTTATTTTAAACTAAAGATATACCTTTTTAATATAACAAGAAAACATGATTTGATTATTTTTATGCCATATCTCTATAGAATATATCATACAGAGCATTCAATTACTTTACACAGCTTATGAATAACTAGCTGCGCCCCACAGTTTCACCTGCATAGTTCTGTATCCCGTAGGAATATCGGGACAAAAACTTGCCTATGTGTTATTCCAGTTGTCCAGCTATCTGCGCACCAAATTTCATTGCAATCGGTTCAGTAGTTTTTGCGTGAAAGAGTAACAAACATACACACAACCTTACAAACTTTCGCATTCATAATATTAGTAGGATAGGATAGGATTAATATGTATATATTTAAAAAAAATACTTACATATTTAAGTGTCTTGTGAATAAAACTCTCTTAAACTTCTCTATATTTTCTTTTCTCGTGCAATAACACATACAATAATACTGTGTTCGGCGTAAAATGTTTTGAACAGTATTATGTAAACCGTAGATATTTTGCAACAATATATTATTGATTTCTACGGAATGCGCGTTGACCATGTTAAATCCCAACAGGCTGGTATACTATGTGTACGATAAATGAGTTCCTTTTTTATTCACAAACAATCAGTTGCGGCGGTCTTAATTTTATGTAAGACCCAAGTAGCAATAGGTTTCGGTAACAACAAGCAATTATGAAGGTTTATCAGTTATGCTTTTCCAATAGGGAAAATCAATGAAAATTTCACAAACCACAATCTATAAATCGTTCACTATAATTTGCCATTTATTTATTTTCAATAAAGAATTTTAAACACGCACACGTAATGTCTTGTTAGCTATTCATCAAATTATGTATTAAAGTACTCTTTGTTATCAAATAAATGAGACAGAGCCTATAGCGTAAAAAAATCGTCTACGTATGATGAAACTCACGAAAAGTGTTAGGACAGAAGTTGAAGTAGTTTATAGATCCATGTAATTTCGCGAAGTCACAAAACTGACCTACAAATATTGCGAACTGAGATAGCGCTATTTTGTTTTACAAATGGATGACAGAGATGGATAGTTTCGTTATGTCAAGCATGATGTCAAGATCATATGACATGTAAGAATATGCGTTAATTGAAATCACGTCAGCACGGTTCTTTTCACGTTCAAAGCAATAACCATTATATCAATAATAATAAGTATTAGACTAAAAAGTACAATATTTGGTGTACCGTATGCTGTAAGTAGGTAACAATGTACGATGGACATAATATAGTTAATAACAGGACTGATAACTCATAGAAGTTTATTTGGTAAATGGAATTAAGTAAGATTTTTAACTAGATTCATATTATTATACCTATAAGATTTAACTGCTTATTAAGTCAAATTTGTGTTCCTTTGTTCTTGTGTTGTTGTCAATATGTGTTCGTATGTAGTTTTCAATGTATTTCTGAATTTAAGGAAAAATTTCATGGTGGTCGCGGACAAATACTAACCAATTAACGTGGCCCCTTTACTAAAGCGGCTCAACAGAACACACTTTTGGTTTTAGTTGGTAGAAATCCGACATTACCCACGGCTCCTATCCCGGGGACGTGCTAATGTATTTCCCCATTAAAAAAAAATAAGAATCTTATAGTCACCCTACGAGAAAGGGCCGCATCTCCTCCACATTATGTCTGTTGTTTGGCTCGCTTTTTGAGAGTGCTCGGTCGAGTTTATGTAAGTTCATATTAGGTACCTCATGTGATACATGAGGTTCCTTTGATTCATTTTTATTTATTTTTTTTCGTTTTTATGGCAAGACTTAAAAATATTAAAAATTACATCAGAGTTTTGCCATTACGGAAGAAAAAAAAATACATTAGAGTTAAGACGTTGACATTTGACATTCGATGGAAAGTATTTGACATTTTTTGCTGGAAACTAATTTTCCTTGCGAATTATAGTAACATATAGAAATTTCAATATCATAGGATTTCAAATATTGCAGGATAAAAAGATTTGAATGTAATGTCTTATTAAAAACCTTTTATTAAACGGCATTAAAAGTGTTACAGAAAGAAAGGTTCGAGTTTTGACATACCTAGTTGTGTAAAGTATAAACACTGGGGTATTTATTTTGAAGTTTGAAATCAACATATATCGTATTTTCAGCTGGCATCAGAATGTTTGTCTATTTTACTTGGCACCTCATTTGATTTTGTTGTTATTGAATAATACTGGAGACTAAAAGTGAGGTAAGAAATATCCATTTGATCGTCGCCTTGTACATGACCTTGACTCATGTTAATATACAAAAATTACATGATAAATTGTTACATTTTGTAAGTCGCTTTTATTTTGCCCTACAAATATTTATTTAAATATACCTTGTAAATAACATAACAATCTTCAACTGATCATTGCTAAGTAGTTGGTGATTTTCCATTAATCTTTTTAACTTGTGCTTGTGCATGCAAAATTGCATTCTATTATGACCTTTCTTGATGAGTCTTTAATAAGTGTGGCCCAGAATAGTGTTTGTAGGCTTAATAAACTGTATTTACCAAATAATATGATTTTCAATTTCTTGATTTTAGATCACAATGACTTTAATTGAGGGTGTTGGTGATGAGGTTATACAGTTTATGATAACAGTGTTAGTAATAGTCATTGCTTCATTGGCATGGTGGTCGACTAATTCCCGACCAGATCGATATAGAACAGTTTTGCTAATGAGATCTCGACCAACCCATCCGGTTACAGTCAGTATAAGAACAAGTAAGTTCTTTTAAACAATTTTTGTTACATTAAGGAGATTGTTTTTAAAAAATATCTTTCATGACACTCTTTAAAAGTTATGAAGCAACTGCTTATTAACTGACCAAGCGAATAATATGTATCTGTGACCTTAAAACTCTTAATGCTTTTATTATTATAAAATTTAAACCATATTTTTTGTGTGGCATTGCATTATTTAAAAGAGCAATATACAATAAAAATGTATTTTTATTTTAGGATCAATTTTGCCTAGTCCTAGTCTACCAGTAAATAACACTCCACCAGCACCTGCTCCGGAACCAATAGGTATTAACTTATTTTATGTAAATTAATTGCTAAGAATTATCAATTTTATTCTAAATAATTGTTGTATAGTAAAAACTGCTATTGAACTGATAGCAATAATACAAAATACAAAACCAGTATAGTTAAACCTTGATAGTTCAACAAGGTTTCCTTTATTTTAGCAAGCAGTTCCACCACACCAAATAACAGCAGTGGGAATAGAGTGATTCCCATACAAGAGATGGATAGTATTGTGGATGCGGACATGGCTATGTTGGACAATAACCGCCTACATTTCTATAGACTGATAGATGGTATGACTTTGTTTAAACATTGTTTTATATAGTTTTAAAGTGACTTGTTCCAATTCCCTTTTATGGTATAAATTTTAATTTTAGCTTGATTTGGGTAGATTGGGCTTGTAAATGACCTAGAATGAAAGTTGAAACAAGTGATGCTTATTATAATATGATTACGACAATAATGACTAGAGTTTTTTTTATAGAAATATTAGATGGAGATTCATAGAAATAATTTTCGAGTATATTTTCGCATTGCAGCACCAACTACCTCACAAACATCAACAGAGTCCTCAACTGTAGAGGCAGAGAGCCAAGAAGAAATGGAGCCGGCAAGTGAGGCTCAGATCCGAGAAATGGATAGCATTGTTAGTGCTATGGAAGCTGATATGACTGTGCATAATGGTAATATTTGCCAATTTTTATTTATCATTACCAACATTTGAGATTTGTAACCAATAAAGGAATAATTACCAAAGTACCATTTAAGAATGGGTTGAGAAACAAATAAAGAATGAGTTTTGTTGCTGACTGTACAATAATGTATTTATATCAATTTTTAATTAAGGTCGTGTTGATTATGGCTCTTATCTATTTTATTACTTGCTTTCTATACAATTATAATTTTATTAGTACAGTGTTCAATGAGTATTGAATAGTGTTGATGAGTTAATAAACAGTTCTCAATTATTATTAAAATAATTAAGAATTAATACATTGAACCTGAGCACTAGATATTGATATATATGTAGGATAAAGTTTTCTTTGAATTGATTTATTATTATACCGATTGATCACTTCATTTTGTCTCTTTAGAGAGAAATACAACAGAAACATCCACAAGCAGTATGAAAAAAGAGGAGAGTTCACAAAATACAGCTGAAGTTACTGCACCTGAAGGCCCGAGTAGTTCTACTAGTGACGCAGCAGAAACAAAGCATTCAAACAAGATTTTAATCAAGCTAAAATACCTTAATGATACTTTAAAAGAAGTGGAAGGGAGTCTTGATGAGCTTTTGAAAGATTTCAAATGGTAAGTTAAAAGATTTTAAAGTCAAATACCCTACTGTTTATTTTATCCAACTAACTGAATAAATACGCATGATAAATTAAAAATGCGCAGATAAATTGAAAAATCAATTTATTTCCTGCGCGCTCGCCCCTTCTCGAACCCCGACTTGTCGATTTTAAGTCCGAGGTCTTCACCATTGAGCCACTACTGCAACAAACAATTATTGTTTAATTTTCTTTGTATCTCTATATAAAAGCAAAACAATTAAATAAATTCCATATATTTGCGTTCGCAGGCGTCACTTCGCCGCTGAGCTATCGTCCGAGAGCCGAGTGCGTCTCATCTTCAACGGGCGCGTGCTGGTGGACGAGGCGGCGACGCTGCGCGCGTGCGGGCTGCACCACCGCGCCGTCGTGCACTGCCTCGTGCACCCGAAGCGCGCGCAGGTGTCCAAGCACATATATTACTTCACACTGATCTTTTGTAGGGGGGGGCTTTTAGTACCTTACCCGGTTCGGGCTGACCCACTTCGTGCCAAAACGTCCTCGACTCCAACATTAGAAATGTCTAATTTAATTGCGGAATTTGGATAAAGGATATCACTTTTTTGCAACTTTTACAAGTAAATTATCTTTAGGAGATATTATTTCAAAATAATAGCGGGCAGGCCGCTCCAGCGCAGACTCATTGCTGTGAATGAGCTAGGGGTCAATTAGTAGTTTATAAATAATCATATGCTAATGCGAAATAAAAAAAATATTGTTGGATAACAGCGATACATTTCGAAAAGGGCTGGACCGTTTTTTATGAAATTTTATATTATATCATAGCAACAGCGGCAAGCAGAACCAGCTGCGGCAACTCACGAGCTGATAACAGAGGCTCCAGCCGCCGAACGAACTTGGGACCTGGAAAACATTCTCATGACCCTCGTCAGTGTTGCCCTCACCGTTGTGTGGTTCTTCAGGTATTGAATTTGTTTTATTAAGATTCGTATCAAATTGTTGTATTGAATGAAAACATTGTGTGTTAAGTGATGTAAAATTTACAGCGCTTACAAAATTACAAAATTATGCTTGCAATATTGATTGAGTGGTTTAATTTTATGAGGGTTGCCAGGGCCATGTATAAATTTTGCAGTTTTAAATCATCAAAAGTATGAAAGTATGTTATAATTTGCTATCCTGACTAAGTTATAAATTCGAAAGTGTTTGTCTTTATTTCCGAACCGAAGATGCCGAACCTCTGTACACCTCTTTCAGCCGTTTAGCTAGTGTTGTCACTGTCTGCCAGTGTTTCAATTTTTATAAATTGAAAAAACAGACACCATAGTTCTCCATGGACCCAACATACCAATTCAAACACTGGGATTTCCCATAGCCTAGATATTTAATTTCTATATTTTGAAATAGTCCTGTAACGGCCGCGGACTGCCCAAGGCAGATAGTGCTGTTATGTGGCTAGTGTCTCTCAATACATTGAATTCTCTGAAGAGCCTATGCGTGTTGAACCTGTTTCCGCTCTTAAGCCTTCCGATAGACCGGGTATTATCCTGCTGCTGGTACCTGAGTGTTATGGAAAGGAGAATCAGAATAATAATGATAATTGAAGATGTTACGAATTTTAAATATTACACTGGTAACAAGCAAAGGTTATTAAAATAAATCTGTCTTTGCATTCTACCTTCATTTCATTCTTCAGGAAAATAAGCACTCTACAAATGCATTTATATGAATAAAATACCCATTTTTTACAGATGTGAATATTCAAACATGTTTACCGCAAGCGCAAGCGTAGCACTGTTCGGGCTGACCGTGTTCTACAGTGTTGCTATCTTTGGCCTCTATTTGTCAGATACATTCCATTTCGACCGACGACCGCCACAGCAAATACCTAATAACTGAATTACCGTCATCATTCTAATATTCAACCATAGTGTCAATGAATTAGCGGGATAGAAAGTTTTGAGTGACAGTCGTTTTCATAGAAATTTCAAATTTATGAAAATAAAGTGATATTTATTGTACCTTCGAAACAGTGTTGCTATTCTAGAGAGAGATTTGAAATATTCATATAAAGAATTGTTATGTTTTTCATTTTAATACCATGTTTGAAAATTTTCTAAATAAGCATCGATTTACGGTTTTTTGCACACGGCTAATTATTATAATTTTAATATTAATGAAATACATTTTTGAGTGTAATACTTTATTATAACAGTATAATATTTGAAATTGTGATTTTTGGTAAGATACTTTCCAGTAGAAACTCACGTTACACGCTAATTGTATTTAGTTAAGTTTCTGCGCTAAATTCACGGAATTTGAATTTTATTTAAATTTATATCATCTTTACAGAACATAAGTTTATGCGCGCAATTTAGTGTATTTTTATTATTAAAGGGTTTATGCACCGTAATATGTTATTAGTCTTTGTATTCATCATGCACACTAAATTAATTTTCTTGCAGAGTAATTTACTTTATAGTTTAGTGGCGTGGTGTTGCGTTCTCATTACGTTCAATTCAATTGTGTAAATATTATTTTGTACATAATATAGCGTAAGTTTTTGGCGCTGTGGAATCTGGAGCAATAAATATTGAACATAATTATTTTATTTTTTATAACATAATTATCCCGTCACAATTTTGTTACCATGTTTTACCGTCCAAAAATATTTTTGTTACAGCACCCTCAAAATTGGTCTCAATGGTGTAAATATTTGATAGTTTTTTTTTAACAGTTTAAAATTATTTTATGGTAACTTTTTTATTTAATTTTCACCCTTCGAATAAGTTTTTCACATTATTGTTATTTAATTATAAGATCATAAAGGAATCTAAGAACACAAATCCGATTTTTATTTACCTACCACTCTCCGTTATAGACTAACTAGCTGCGCCCCGCGGTTTCACCCGCGTAAGTCCGGATCCCGTAAGAATATCGGGATAAAAAGTTGCCTTTATGTTATTCCAGTTGTCCAGCTGTCTACGTACCAAATTTCATTGCAATCGGTTCAGTAGTTTTTGCGTGAAAGAGCAACAAACACACACACACACACATCCTCACAAACTTTCGCATTTATAATATTAGTGGGAAGTAGGAAGTAGGATAAAGAGAACGAGAGAGTTTGTTTTTGTTGATCGCGCCAATCTCGGGATTGATTTCAAAAATTCTTTCACCGTTGGATGTATTTGCCATCCCTTTGTGATATAGGCTGTATTACATGACGTACCATGGACAAAGCGGGGGCGGGCGGGTGGTCAGCTAGCAATTATGTAATTTAATGATTTATGATTCATTTTGAAAATAAACTATTACGCTATTGACATTTAAAAGATCGTAATTATTGTCATGTTTTAATTATCATGAAGTCACAAGAGTATGATGCGTGTTGTTTTAAGGTTGTTTCTTTTTACTTAATTTTGTACTTAAGTTGCTACAATCATGATTAAATTCACCAAAATCACCAGAATTATTCAGGTAAAATTTGTAACAATTTAATTATGTACGCACTATAATGATAAAATTACCAATCAAATATTTCCGGCTATTTTGGATTAGACATTTAAAAAAAATTATCAGAAAACATTCTGATGCTTAAATAGAATAAACCAATTAAACAAAGAAAAAAATTTAAAGTATTCATCAAAATCAAAATTCGAATAAGAAGAAAATATGTATGTTGCAAAGGTTCAAGTACTGTTCAGAAATAACGCCGGAGCATGCCACGACACGCCTAGACACGTACAAATGTTTCCGCCTCAAACATAATATTGTTATAAGATATATATTCAGTTCCAATTAATGCGTTAAAAGGAATCAAATAACTACATACTAAAACAAATTTAAAATAATATATTTGTGTTGTGGTGTAGTTGTACTATATAATAATTATACTTTATTACCTAGGACTACAACCCGTAATAGTGAAACTGGGGCATAAGATGGTATGGAATGTTATTGAAAAATTGGATATTTATTTAAAAATAAAACAATTAGCTTTCAAAATAATTATCATTTATTATTTATTTATTACACAAATTTACGCTGTATTCTTACCTACTGTTTAATCAAGTCCTAATGGAGATATAATTTCTAGCAGAACGCATTTTCTTCATTCATACCTGTAAACAATAATATAATTTAAAGCACATAATTGTGAAACAAAGTCCATACTTAAATAATTGTATAGTTGTAGTAAAATGTTTTTCGCCGGATTGAGGATATTGAAAATTAAAATAACAATAGCCTCACCTAGACGAAATTTGCTATTTCCAAATTCACTTATTACATTAACTAGATATTAATGAAAGAATTATGTGAAATTGGATTATTTATGTAGTGATAAAAATTAAGCCATTTGTTTAAATTTATAAAATTCGAACTAGTTCTACTTATAGAATTAATAGTTATTCATACATGATATATTGATATTTTCGTGTCGAAATTTCCGAAAGGTCCCACTATTGATGCTGCGTGTTTATCTGAAATAAAAAAAAACAATGTTAAAAAATCATTCTATTCAGGATGCACAACCTAATTTAAAAAAATCTGGTCAGCCATCCAAGGAAGAAAAATGCGTGGTAATCATGGTTTGCGCATTTCATTAAGCATTGTATCATCATTAAGTAAATTTCTTATTGCAGTTTTTTAAATTTAAATTTTTGAATATTTTCTAATAGATTTTCATTCATATAATTCGATATACATATAAAGCTAACAAAAGTGTACAAACCTTATATTGTGGTTTACAGCTGTTGTTCCCATGATATTATAATTAACCAGCACACTTGTAAGCTGCAATAAAAGAAAAATAAATTAGCTTAGATGGTACAAATAATATTGATTTTAATTAACTAGTACTGCAATTAATCAGATAACAAACTAGGTGAGTATTCAGCAAAACCTTTCAGATTGGTGCATGACATAAAATTCATCATTTTAAGTTCCTAAAAATAAATAAATTGAATAATAAAAGATAATTTAATTAACTCACCTTTATATAAATTCGTTTCAGCAGTCAAAAACCTGCAAACATAAATTTTATGTAGCAGCTATAATTTTAAAAACAACAAAATTTTCAATAAATTATACTCACTTTCCACTAATAAGCTCTCTATATTAAATAATGTAAAAGAAAAACATTTATGGAATTAAAATATTTATTGGCCCACTGACCACATATCTGGGTTGCACAAAACCAATAAATTGTCATAACTCTCTGCAAACCAAATAAATAGTCAATGAAATGTAAAAATTTATCGCTTGCGACGCAAGTGAAGAGTGTTGCGTCTGATCCAGGCTGCTCGTCTCGAGCCTCCCTTGGTCTGTGAGAAGCGGTGACCCTTGCCGAGCCCACGGGAGCTGCGGCCCGCTGACGTGAGACCGCGCATTTCGCGATGTTTGTGGACAGCATTCACGATCCAGTTGATCTTAGGGTCGCGGCGGATAGCCTGTTATTGAAGAAAAATATATTATTGATTCACTCATTCAGAGTAAATGACACCAGTCAAAGCATACTGACAAATTTGTAGATTTATGATTTTGAAAAACTAAATTTTAATAATGATAAATTGCAATAATCTCACCTTGTGTGAAGGATCTACTAAGATGACTTCAAAATATTTGTATGAAGAGTCTTGGGCAACCCAGTAGGAGTTCAAGACACGTAGACCTCCACAACGGCGACCAACACGCTCCTAATAACAAACAAATTTTTAAAGGTTTTCTTTATTAAATATAAGTAAAATCAATAAGAATCGTTATTGTATAGCTTCTATGTTCATGATGGACAAAGTTTTCAAAGAATGGCAAAGGCTGAACAAAGCCAAGGCAAAGCTAGCAAAGGTTCCTTAGTAATTTGGGCTTCTTTTACATTAACAAAACTCCACTTAATAAACCATCAGTGGGTCTTTTCTTTACTTTTAATAAAAATGCTAATGAATTAAGACCAAATCCAAAAATTACCTCAGCAATGGATTGCAGGTTGCGTGTGGGCTTAAGTTGGTTGACACCATGGCTCTTGGGTTTACCATAAGTGGCACCCTTAGGCACCGGGCGCTTGCGGCCACCACGGCGCACGCGGATTCTGAAGATAACATAACCTGTAAAGCAGTAATGTGATAGAATTAATGGAATCTAATGAAACTAACCAAACATTTGTATCACATGTTAATATTATGAACATGGCGGTAAACAAAATAAATCCAGAGTAGCTCAATTAATCCATACCATGGACAAGGCATTGTCGTAGTGGAGATAAGTAAACTTTGAATGGAAAAAAAGACTTATGTCGAAGTATAAAATTCATGATACTGACCTTGCTTAGCGCGGTATCCTAGCCTTCTGGCTTTGTCAGGTCGTGTGGGCCTAGGAGAGCGGTGCATACGAGTCAACTGACGATACTGCCAAACTCTCACACGCAACAAAAAACGCATAACATCGCTCAGCTTTTTGCGATACAACTCTTGGATATATCTGTACGCACCCATCTTGGGAGCCTGTGGCAGACCTAGCAACAAAATCAATAAAAAATTGATCAGAAGTCACATCATCGGTCTGGCCACAAATAGAGCGATTTGAGACACATCCCGAATAACATGCCGGAGAATAAATCTGCAAATTAGTAAAACTATGAACGTTACGGATAAAATAATTATTCACTTCTTCGAAAATGGCTGTGAACATTAAATAAAAAGAACAAATCAAGAATTTTAGATAGGGATTTATAAGAATATTAACGATTAAAATTAACACATACGTCTCAATCACACCACAGTTCAATAGGAAAAGACACAGATAACTACAGAAAAGATTGAAGTTTGTGCAGTTGTCAAATCATTTGTTGACCATAAATTGTCTTCTTCGGCATTGCCAGTAGAATTAGAGTATTTACTTCATAATCACAACAGAAACATTAACAATGGCAAAAAATAATAAAAAAGAAAAACGCAAAATTTAATATTGTTCTTAAAATAGCGACAAATTTGTTCCGCCAAAATATTTCAAATTTTTAGAAGATAATGATAAAAGATATGCAAAAAAGGATAACATGTTTAGTCCAACATAATAAAAATTTGAGATCCATATGCATCATATTTATAACAATTTGATTATCAATAGAAAAATATAGATAGTTAAAAAATTTTAAATTAAGTATAAAGGACTATCTTCAATAAAAAATTTGTTACCAAACGATAGGTCATTCCCGAACGGAAGAAACGGTTCTCCCTTGTCTTGTCTATAATTTTATCCGCCATCTTGAAAGCGTAATTGTTGTCATGTTTACGTTGTGTGGACGGTGAAATTCGTGGTTTTTATGATTTCAAATTAGGTATTTTCTTTAAAACTTGATTCTAATCATCTATATAGTGTAATTTAATGTAATGTAATATACGATTGATTGAAAACGGTTATTTTGAGTTCTAATGACTCTCGAAAAAGTTGCCCAAAGAATGGGCGCCAAACTGGATCACCGTTGTTGGAATACAGTGTTTTACATTTACCGCAGAAAGCTTCAAGAACTTTTTTTTTAGTTTATATTTGGTGCAGTGCTTATACGTTTTTTGGTTTCAGAACAATTTTGATGTAATTGGCCGGTTATAACATACAAACAAAATGTTTTATGCACATTTTGTGCTGGCCAAAAAGGGCCCGTTGGCCAAAATTTGGTTGGCGGCCCACTGGGACAAAAAGCTTACCAAGGCTCATGTATTTGAAACGAATATTGAGAAGTCTGTTGATGGAATTTTGAAGCCTAAAGTGAAGATGGCCCTCCGTACATCTGGCCATCTGTTGCTTGGTGTTGTAAGGATATATTCAAGGAAAGCAAAGTATTTGCTACAGGATTGTAATGAAGCTTTTGTTAAAATTAAGGTGAGGAAATATATAAAATGTTTACCAGTTATACTAGTTTTTGTTTTGTATACACTATTGTATTTGTTATTCTTAGTAACTGATACAGAATAACACACACTGCAAATTTGGAACTATGGGATGTTGTCTGCTAAATATGAAACATATTTTTATATAATTTCATTCGAAATTCAAATTCCAATCAGATAAAATAGTTTATTCAATAGATTTATGTGACTTTTTGTTATGTTATACAACAAGACATTCTTTATATATCATACAAATTGACCAGTGTTATGGTGAATGCATGTATAAGATCAATGCATTACATTATATAAAATTCTAAATTATATTATAGACAAAATACTTGTATAAAGGGATACATATTATGAGAGTTCCCTTATTTATTTATTAAGTCCATTTCTAGTTTAGTTACTAGTGATTCTCATTCTAACCAAAGTTATTTTTTCATATTTGTCTGTATGCTTTCAAACCCATCATAACTATTATTAGTGAAGAAGTTGAAGATAGCAGTACTTTTATATGCAAATTACATAGTGATTTATTTTCCTGAAGAGCTTTTCGTTGATCAAATCTGTCTTATTTATAATTTAAACACTTGGAATGTAGTACCAACATATAGACCATATAAATATGCGTAAAAACTATAAAAATATTGCAGTATATCTTTTGTCAACAATTCACAGTTTTTCACTATAAAAATTAATCTTTAGATTACTTGTGTATATCAATTTAAGTATAAATTTGATATTTTCTTCCATCAATAGTAAAATACACACATCAGCTTTTAAACTATTGGTGTGCTTAAATATAATAATGAAAAAGATCCCATAGTTCTGGGATTTTTGGGTGGTCTCAAACTATCTTCATACCAAATTAAATCCACAATGGTTTAGTGGTTTAGGTTTAAAATATTAGTACAGATTAATAAACGATTCATGTTGTTCATCAGTATCTTTTTAAAGTAAAAAATGGTGAGAGTAATAAGAAGGTGATTAGTCTTCTTTATGTTGCCATACATGCCAAGATATTTCAAAGTAATTTGATTTACTCCTGTTCTCAATACTGTACCAACGAAATAATCAATACATATACACAAAATTTCTATAAACATTTTTTTTGTTGTAGATGGCCTTTAGGCCGGGTATGGTGGATTTGCCTGAAGAACATAGGGAAGCAGCAATGAATGCTATCACTTTGCCTGAAGTATTTCATGATTTTGACACTGCCATGCCTGAATTAAAGTGAGTATAATAGTTTGTAGTGACATAGACATCTAACCATCACATGATATGTTTACGGTTTGAGGATATTATTTATTTATTTATTTATTCTTTATTGCACACACTTACAAAATATAAAAAAAAAAAGAAATAAAATTTAACAAAAACTGGTATGCAAAGGGCGGCCTTATGGCTAAAAGCCATCTCTACCAGGCAACCGTTGGGTAAAGGACAATATATTTTTAGCAACGTACAATGCAACGCACGTAGGCAGGCAGTCTATTGGAAAATTAGTAAAGACAAAAAAAAAATTAATAATAGATAAATTAACTATAATAAAAAAGTAACAAAATATAAACTACTTACAATAAGTTTAATAGTAATACATATATACGTATAAATAAATATATATATACACATATATGGTACACACTATAAATGTAAAATATTATGTTCATGTTGATATGATAAGTTGGTTTTAAGTGATCCTAAAAAATATGTTACATTATGAGGCAAATTAGTATGTACATAGTATTATAAAGAGATAATTATGGAATGACATACATGAAATACAACTTTTCAGTTAAATTCAATGTTCTAATGTTAAAAAGTGTAAATAAAAAAATACATTTGGGTTGTGTTTTAATAAATTTAATGCTAAACAAATATATACAGCACACATTCCAAAATGTTTCAGTGAAGTGGACATTGAAGCGCAATTTTCTCTCAATCAATCAAGAGCCGAGGAAATCACAATGAGAGAGGATTATGGGTCCCTCAATTTGGTCACTCATGATGATGGTTTTGGAGACATGGGCTTTGATACCGAAAATCCTGATATAATGAGAGATGCCATTGGCAATGAGGGTGGTTTGGAACAAGTAACTTTTTTATTTTATTGTATTTCTATTTTTTTGACATAATGTGAACAAACTAGAGAGAGAATATCTCTTTTCAAATTTAATACAACTTGCCTACATATTAAAACAAATTCATAAATTTAGATACAGAAATAATTAAATTTTACCCAGTGTGAGTCAATATATTCTGTTTTTATAAGTAAATATTATATCAATAATTATCTTTAAATCTGATCTAACTTGTGTATACTGATTTTCAGAGTAACTTGTTATTTGCGGAAGGATCATCACTGGAACTAACAAAGGATGGTCCAACTACCAGTGCAGGGGTAGGTGCAGCTCCCACATTGGCTGAGGCTCATGCTCCTCAAATGGAAGCAGCGCCTAACGCACATATGGATGACGGTTTTGGAGGATCTATACCAGATGTGGGTGATTTTGGACGTAAGTAACACCTTTATGATTTTATTTTTTAAATAATAGTTAGGTGTGTTTTTAAATAAAACGCAGTAGTCTGCTATTATTTTCCGTGTTCTATAATCATATTCATACTACGGTCAACGAAAGTCAATTCAAACAATTTTTTATTGTGTGTTATTATCAAAATGTGTTATGGGCATTTTACTTAGAGCCATAAGAAGAATTTCATTACATCTTCGTTGGATCTTTATCTGTGAATACGACGCGCTGTGAGCTAGATTTTCGTTTCGTTGAGCGGTGCCGATTTTGAGCGTAACATAGTATGTTACACTCAAATACCGAAAACGATTTTTTTTTTTAATTGTTTGTTACAAGTTGTGGTGGTTCTATTGAATGACAGGTCAGAAAACTTTCACAATGTGTTGTGGGAATTACTGTAGCATTTTTGGTATTTGAAGGTAACATATTATACAAGGGGACTGCAAGGGTTAAAATGATGTACATGCACATTTATACAGTCATCGGTCTTACCAGGTGCCGCAAGCGCACTTGAGTATATTTCATTGTTCCGAAATGAGACTATTTTTTTTTTTCAAAATATTTTTTGACTGAACTGTAAAATTTAGAGGTGTCTTTGTGATTTATTTTTGTTTTGTATCAAATTTTTTCAACACACTATCAAATTAGCATTTATCATGAAGCAACTTATACATTCTTGTTTTTTTTTATGCTGTTAATCATATACATTAAAGCATCGTAAAACATGCTTCTTGCTTATGAAGTCCCCTTAAAAAAGTGATGTAATTAATCTGTAGATGCGGGAGGATTATTCGAAGGCGATCTCTTTGGAGATGTTACTGCTAGTAGTTCAGGCGCGGGCGCAACTCCAGGAATGGCTGGAACATCTGCACAGCCACAGTCATTACAAGTCAGTTTCTTTTACACTCAAGTCCCTTTATTTTTGTATTTTAAACTATTGTTTTGTTTTACACAATAACTTTTACCTATTTGTATAACACAACAAACCTCCATATACTATTAATAAAAAATCTAATAGTCCATTTCAGTCCAGGTATATAGACAAATAATAACTAGTAAATTATTTAACCAGGCTGAGATAGATGCAGCAGGTGTAGCTGGAGCTGAGGGAGGTGAAGCAGCTGCGGATGCCCCAGACTCTGATGATGATATGGGAGACCACTATGATGCTGGAAACTCACCACAACACAGGTTGGCATTGGATACTATATATACTACTATAAATCTATTTTTTTACTTTGTGACTTGTATGTTGAGTATAGGGCATAGGCCATATGTTTCTTACCTAGAATTTAAACTGAGATTATATGAGGATATGGAAAAATTATAAAGTCACAGAAGTGCTTCTCCAAATATCGTTTCACACTGCATGTTCTTAAAAAATAGTACGCTCATCAAATTATTGTATTGTGATCTTTGACAGGAATACAAAGTTTGAATTAAATCTGTCCAACACACTGTCAAACACAAGAAAATACTAAATCTGTCCATTTAGAGAGAGTCTTATCTAAAGGAGTAAGAAGGAGGAGGAGTAAAGTAATATAATATAACATAACATACAAACATGCTGATACATAAAAAAAAAACACGTTATATTATCGCAGTTGGGCGGGCTCCCCCGCGCCGGAGAGCGCGGCGCCGCAGGAGGAGACAATGCCGCCGCCGCCCGCGCCCGCGCCGCACACTCCCATGGTATGCCATGTTATTGAGCACTATACTAATTTCAAGTACATTTCCTAGGATAGACTTTCGCTAATGAATACCGCTGATTGCAGGTAAAATGAGAAAATGTTATGTAATGTTCGTTTAGTATTTTAATATGAAAAATAATCCCCTTTACATGTTTACACATAAATAGTTATAACAAATAAAACAAAAAAATTGTTGTAGATCTCTAACGTCAATATCTCATAAATAATAAAAATGAATGTATATTAAATAATGATAACGTTTATCTAGGAGGTAGATGAGCCCCCACAAGAGGAACCGAGGCTCGAAGCTCCAGCGACGCCGGCACCTGCTTTAGACTCCACCACCTTGTTACAAAACGACGAGGAATCTTTCGCCCTAGCGCCTGTGGACGCTACTGTACTTAAAGGTAGCTATATCGCATATTATTTTTATTGAAATAGTTTTTTAAGAATGCTATAAGTTAACTAATTCACAATTTTCAACCGACTTCGAAAACGGAAGAGGCTATTTCTCATTGTTTCGATGGCAAGAAAGATATAGTATTGAAAGACAGAATATTTTTTTTTTGGAAAACATTCAAAAGCGACACATCAAAGTATCCAATAATTTTCCCAGGTATAACAAAGACGAAACGGAAGCGAAAGCTGATCGTGGACGAGGTGAAGAACTTGACGGGCGAAGAGATGAAGAACCAGCTCAGCAACACGTCGGATATAGTGATCACGCTGGACCTGGCGCCACCAACTAGACGGCTCATGCACTGGAAGGAGTCAGGCGGTGTTGAGAAACTGTTCACCTTGTCTGCTCGGCCCATACCTTCGAGAGTTCTGTTTAAGGTAATGACATATTGTTAACAAAGCAGATATAATTATGTTTCTTTAAAAACTAGTACCAGTAATAGAAATATATGCATAGTTTCCTTGAATACTACCATTTATTTTAACATACATTATCAGTAATGAGTGCTACCTTTATGTTTATTGTAAGTATTAACTAAATATAATAAAATTGCAGAAGTACCAGCGTAACATGACTCTCCGTACTGAGGCTGAAGAAGAGGCGAAGTCTCCGGAGCCCGAGCAGCCCGTCAGCAAACCGAGAGGCAGGAAACGGCGTCATGAGGAGGTTAGTCAAATATAATATATAAATTAGTGCTTTTAAGTAATTTTTCTGCAGTCTGTGCATTAAATTATTATTATAATAAAATTCTCGTGTCACAGTTTTCGTTGCCATACTCCTCCGAAACGGCTTGACATTTTGATGAAATTTTTTGTGCTTATCCGGTATCTATAGATGTTGGCCGATTACATCTATTTTTCATACCCCTAAATGATAAGAGTAAGGCAGAACAGCGTTTGCCGGGTGCAGCTAGTTATTATATAGTATTCTTGAAGAACTTGGGTAATATTATGTGTAAAACAAATATTACAAGCAATAAAATAAAGATCAAAAAATTAAATATATTTTTGTTATTATAGATATATATATTTTTTCTACTTTACAGCCCATCCAAGCACCAGAAACACCGGCGCCATCGCTGCCGGTGCCCGACATCCAACCACCCACACCTGTGCCGCAGGAGTATGAACCGTCTGTCGGTGAGTTACTCCATTTTTTATATATTGATGCTAATCTTTCTCTTTTTTTTTGAAGATCAGATTCAGATAAACTGTTTTTGTAGTAAATAATATATTTCCTGTTATTGGTACACTAAACATCATCTGAATCTGCCTTCAAGAAAAACTATAACAGCCTTTATCACTAAAAATTAATATCCATGCATATATTAATTGTCTTTTCATAACCAATTTCACTCACTGTTTTTGTAAATAATAATAATTATATTTAAACCACAATAATTAACTCTCATGCTTTTATTAATTTTCTGTATGCGAGAAACTTTATCATTATTAATTTAAAAGTTAAAGCACTGACTGAAAATACTAGGTTTTGATTATCATCTATACATGTTTTATTAAATACAAAATATTGTGCTTAAATTAAAACCTTTTTTCTTATTCAAAATTAAAGACAAAAAGCAGCAGCCTACCTAGGTTGTTGATGCTAATAATATTATTTTCACTAGTGTATGAATTTGCCAAAAAACGTACATTAAGTTTTTTTTGTCTTTTACTTTAAAATATTGGTTTGATTACAAAACAACAGAATGTACTTTCATGATAAACTGTTACAGCATTTTATTATATATTCCAATAAAATTATAACTTCAATTCCTTTCAAAGAATTTGGTATCTAAATTAGTTCAACACACAGAATTTCTAAAAGAATAAATAAACAAAACTGTGTGGCGAGCATCTTTTTTATATTAGTAGTCAGTACTGTTTGTTTCGTAAAAAATAAATAAAGCATAATTGCCAAATGATAAAGTTTCCCGCTCACGGTGCCTAACGCATTAACATTAACCCATCGGTGCGGATAGACGCGGAGGCGCACGGCTCGCCAGCGTACCGCTCGCCGCGCTCCGACGCCGACGAGCCGCCGAGCACGCCAGGTAAACGCGCACCACTCTACGCACTTCTATTGGGGATGCCTAGAAGACGTGGTTCTATGGGTGTACGAAATAATAATATGACAAAAAAAAAAAAAAATCAAAATATAGTTTAAGACTACAGCACCTGCATACAATACTCAGTAGACTGTGTAGTTTACATTACTATTGCTATTAATAAATTATGGTCAATGCTTATAAACTAACACTTCTATGCTTAATCAGCTTTTGTGAAATATTGGAATATTATTAAAGAATAAAACCGGATTCTCTTGTCGTATAGTACTGGTTGGGTTTCTAGAAAGTATGTGTCTAAATTTAGGGTTATTTAAAATTTAAGAAAATATTGTATCACAATTTTAATAGAGATTATAAATGAAGATATAATACTTAAATTTGATATGCTCTATTTTTGTTTTTTTTTTTTATTTTGCGTATTAAAATAAAAAAGTAAATGACGTTTCATAAGCAGACGACTAATGATATCAATGTATATAGGTATGTTGAGCAGTCTAGGCGCGCCGCTAACGCCCGGTGTGCTAGGGCCTTTAACACCCGGCACGCTACTACAGGGCGGTATCACACCGGGCGGTTTGGCCCATGGAGCTTTGACGCCAGGTCAGTGGATAGGTCAGATTTATGACATAATGTGATGATACTGCATCTTTTTGTATAAATTTTTATTATTATTATTTTATTGTAATTTCTAAAGGTTTTGGTCATGGACCACCATAACCTTGTTTTTTATTATTTTAAATCAGACTGTTAGACGTAATATACATACGATGTATGTTAAGGATGTTTAAGAGTATTCAGTTTACATAGTCTAAACTAGAGGACGCTGCTACGCGATGAGACGCGCTATTGAAGTTACGGGTTGGTTTATGAAACCAACCTGTAATAACCCATAATTTGCAGTAGTCGTCTGATCTATTGATTCTTCGAGTTGATCGATATATTCTCAATAAATATAAAATAAACTCTGGCTGTATTTCAATCAGATTCATAAGTTATTTGTGTGCATGTCGATTAATTGGGTTTGTCGGTTCGTAGAAATAATAATAAGTAAGGTTGGTCGTGTTTTCTTAGCGCCCTGTCCAAAACAAAGAAGCTTTACTTTAAGGCCGTTTCGTTCTAAATGTTATTATTTTTAATTTAACATATTTTCAGGTGGTCTAACGCACGGAGGCATGACCCCAGCAGGCTTGCAGCATGGAGATGGTCAGGACCTTGGGCTCGCAGGCAGTATGACACCTGCTGGCTTACATCATGGTGGTGAGTTATTAATCATTATAATATTCATGTATTATAATTTTTTATTGCTTTTTAAAAGTTTTAATAGTATCATCATATACACTTTATGTGAATACTTTCCAAATATTCTGCAAATTCTTATCGCCATCGTCTATCTCATGAAATGGAATTAATATACACTAACACACAGATTTACGTAAAGTTACTTTTTTCGTTGAAAAAAATAATCATTTATCAACCATTCAGTTATAAGTGAAATTTCGTTACATTAATATAAATAAAAAAAAAAATAATAATAATGTAAACTAATAAATCCAGGTATGACACCGGGCGGTATGACTCCCGGCCTCGGTTTGGACAGCGGTATGACGCCCGCGGGCCTGGTGCACGGCGGGCTCACGCCAGCGGGACTACATCACGGTGGAATGACGCCAGGTACCTACTTCTATGGACTTTACGTAACGGCCAATTTCAATATTCGATCACAATTAAAAATCTACATATTAGGATTGATCGCTTATTGTACATCGTTTGCCCATTCAAATATGTAAGAAGTGAAAGTAAATGTAAAGCAATAAAAAATTACCATGCATACGAAAGTGTTGTCTTCAATCATAGATTACAAATCAACGTTCGATATTGAAACCGAAATTCGTATAAATGGCCCTTAAAGTTACTACTCAGGCGAAAAGCTAGTATAAAATACAATATCTACAGGTGGTCTCGACCATGGCGGCATGACACCAGCGGGTCTCCAACACGGCGGCATGACGCCGGCCGGCTTGGCGCACGGCGGCATGACGCCGGGCGGTCTGGGGCACGGCGGCATGACGCCCGCCGGCCTCGGGCATGGCGGCATGACGCCCGCGGGCCTGGGCCACGGCGGCATGACACCGGCTGGCCTGGGCCACGGAGGCATGACCCCGGCGGGCTTGCAGCACGGCGGCATGACGCCGGCCGGTTTGCGACACGGTGGAATGACTCCTTCAGGTATTTTTTATTTATTTATAGTACACGTAATGTAAGTCTGTATCTATATACCTAGGTCGAGTCGCGTTTTATTAAGTGTTCTAAATGTAAACATGTCGAGAACAATCTCAATTTAAATTTAATTTTAATAAGAAATCATACCTCTTTCTATTCTTTGAAACTAAGCCAGCTTCTACCTTGAATACCAATGTAGATTGAAGAGTTGCGAAATTTGATTTTATAACTTAAAATAATTATGACATTTCAATACATTTAGCAAATGAGTAAAATAATAACAATTCATTAATCAATATTGAATTTTGAGTTTACTTTAATTCTAAATTATAATTTTTATTTACTAGGCGTCCAACACAGTGGACTGTTGCACCACAATGTAGAGCTTCCGATGATGCCTCAAGGCGGATCTGACAACCCATTATTATCTCACACGGGCCCCATGGACCATATGCACTCGCCGTTACATCGATCGGATTACCAGGTAACATGATTTAAGATGCTATTATTAATTTATTAGTAATTTTGACTATAGCTTATTATTGTATTGTGTAATATTACGATATGTTTATTATAACTTTCGTATATTCGCATCCGCATTGATATATAAGTATCGAAACTATATATTCATGCGGTTACGTTAATATTATAATGAAGATTTGCGTTTAAAATTTCGATAATTGGCTATACTAGAATACAATATGAGGATGTATATATTTTAGAATCGCTAAATTAAATTAAATAAGAGTTAACCTAAAACAATATCGCTATTAACCGATGTGTACTTAATTATATTAAATTAATTTGATTATTTCTCCTGATAGTAAAAAAAAAAAACAAATTACTTTTTGTTTGCAATAGGACACGTTATAAACTTTTTAATTTGTTTGCTTGCAGAGTGGCCTCCCCATGACCAACTTAGGGTATGATGACCAACAGGGACACCAGAGTCCACAGCATGACTATGACCTACCTTTGAGTGTGGAGAATGTAAGTAATATACAAAAGAGTTTTATGTTGGAGTTCATCTTTTAACAGTTATTTGTAAAAAAATTTATATCAACTTTATAAAATAGATTAAGTAGCTTAATCAGCATTGAAATAGTAGTAATGTTTATGAAGAGAATTGCATTAAATTGTATTAGTATAACTTTTTCGTCTAAAAAAGTTATAAAATTATGGGCTAAAATATTGAGCATGTCATACACAAGACTATACATTGCTCTTGATCTATAAAAAAACCCTATCAAGATTTAGGCATACACAGGGACCGAGAGGCAGACAAAGAAAGCGACTTTGTTTTACACTATGTAGTGATTTGAACGTATCGAGCTTGTTGTACTATAAATGTAACCCGTTACGCAGCCGGAGGAGGGCCGCGGCGGCGAGTGGCGCGAGGCGGGCGAGACGGAGGAGCAGTTCGAGGAGCGCGTGCTGAACCGGCGCGCGGCGCAGCTGTTCGCGCTCATGCGCCCGCGCCTGCACGCGCACGACGCGCTCATGTTCGCCGACCTCGCGCCGCCGCACAACAACCGTAAACAGGTCACTATGCTACGCTCTATCTATAGTCTATACTTGTACGTGTGTGTACGTTGTATGTACGATGACTAGCGGTCCGCGTCGGCGTCACGTATGCTGTAGGTACTGTGTGATTCAACTGGGAATAGAATAGTGAATGACCTTTATGTGGAGTTTGTTTCAAATGTCAACATAAAGGTCAGTAATTTACTCAGTAATCGTTTTGGAAATTCGATAATGGTTTATTTTTTCTGACTCTTTCCGATTAAAATACATATGTTTAACTTAGATTTTTAGTTGGATCGCATAGTATGGATTTGTCATTGCTCGCAACTACACATAATCGAACCCACTGCAGGAACAGAGCTGAATGTACAAATGACCCGCTTTTTACTGTAAAATTATAGAATAAAGTGGGCATAGGAGACAAACAAAAATGTATGTGAGAATTTGATAAGTTTTTATATACTCGTAAAATAGAAGTTGTTTGAATGTCATTTCAAACATTAACAGTGACACGATCATGATAAAACTCACTAAGATAAAAACGGCGTCATCACTAAAAATATGTATAAAATTACATCTAAGCGTGTTTGTGTATTTTATAACAAATGTTTATATTATATTTTTTAATTCACAGGTGGCACAAAAATTCTACAGTTTACTTGTACTGAAGAAACATCAAGTTTTAAAACTGGAACAAAACGATACTTATGGAGCAATAACCATCACGAAGGGCGCCCAGTTTGAAACGGAGGCGATTTAAGTTAAGGTCTAACTTTAATTAGAGATGTTAAGTATATAAAAGAGGGTAAATTTATAGTACGAGAGTTGTGTGAGGAGAGCGTGGGAGCCAAAAATATACTCGAATTCATGGAAACTTCAAATTGGACCAAATTATATTATTCTGAATTGTTGATCTCAAGATTGCAACAAAAAAGTAAAGTCTACTTAACCTATAAGTTTGTTGGATTTTTATTATTTATTCGAGAGAAGTTTCGTCATATTACATATCGTCAATTCGAAATAAGGGACTATATTTTAATATATGAAAGTATTTAAGTGTGGTAAATAAAAAATAAATTGTAGTTGAATGATTAAGTGGACTTTGCTTTGGATAATTAGTTTCTGTGAGCTCGAATTTGACAACAGTATGGTCTGAATTGTAATTTGTCGGTAGACATGTAGTAAATTGCCTTAATTTGTTTTGCTGTAGGTTAAGTGAGAATTATTGTAAAGATGTTTACATTGTTTTATAGCTTCAATAGTGACAATAGTTTAATATTCCTTCTTACTCATATTTAAGATGTATAGGACAAAATTATGTTTTCAGATTGCGGGTTCTGTAAAATATTCTGTTTAAAAAATTACATTAAATTATTATTACCGATTACAGAGTTTATTACTATTACAGAATTTTTATAGTTGAAATGAAAAAGAATAAATTCAAATGTTCAGCCCGCTCAATATTATACAGAATCTGTGAGATAAAGACAATTTGCAGTTGACATTTTATTGTTGTTAGAATTATGTTATGTTAGAACAGTTTGTGCTTTTCAAATCATGAGTGTATTATTAAAGTGGGACAACTATTATGAGCAGGGACGCATGTAATTTTGTTGTATCTTTATTACATATCTTCAATTTCTCAAATCCGTCGCTTTCATGCTGTGCATGAGAATTGTGTGGAAAGTAATTGAGTCTTAAAATATACTAGAATATTCTTTTTAGAGGACATGCAATATATAAAAAACATATCTGTACTAAGAAAATAAGTGTTCTTTAGCCTAAAGCTTGCTAGCCTTAAATTTTTGTAAGTAAATTAATGTGACCCTGTTCTTAAGAAATCTACTTTAATAATTGTTCCCCTATAATTTGTAATGGTATATTTTTAAGTAGTTGAAACATGAAAAATTATGTACAAGTGTATGTTAAGTGATACCTAAATAACTAAACACCAAATAAATGAAAAGGACATTGTCTATTATAAAAGAAATACAATATATTTACATGTTTATACAAGTTAGTTGAATGTGTGGCGTGTGAATGGGGTTTTCAACGTTTCTGTATAAAATTTGTTGAATAACGCCAAATTGAATACTTTCGCAAGTAATAGTTTATGTTTGTGTTCATTTTGATCAAAGCAGCGACCAGACATCGTGTATAAATTCTAATTTGGTGCATTCAGAATGCCTGAACCTATTCTAGTATTAAGAACCCTGTAGTTAAAAAATCTAAGTGCGTATTTCCTTGCTATGTACCTAAGAATGATCGTCTTACTTGTGCCTCCTTGTGTTGTTTTATTCGTTGGAAGAATATGGAAGTACGCACTTGGGTACTTATCGTAAACTTATTTGCAATAAAACTTGTTGATTAAAACATTTTGTTTTATTACTATTTATCAATCTATAATACTAATATTGAAAATACCAAAGTTTGCATAGAATGCAAGGCGGTTTGTGTACTATGTTATTTGGACGAAGAAAGTGCAAAATTTATGTGTGTGGGAGTCGAGTACGCTCCGGCACGAATTGGGCCAGCTCGCACCAGGGAAGCCCGACCCCCCATAGAAAATCGGCGTAAAACTGATGCTACTGTGTTTCGTCGTTTGGTTTTGGCTCCCCGAAAGCCCATATCCTTTTCCTTACCCTTCCCAGTCCATTCCTTTATTCCTCTCGTCCAATCCTTTCCTTTCTTAATCCCTTTCCAATTTGAATTCGGCCATCCATTTGCAGTGGCGTAGGGTCTGCAGTCGACCTTATGCATATTCAAACGTACATGGGCGGTGGTGGGCTTACTATCAGGCGACCCACAAGTCCCATTGCCGACGATGACAAAAATAGCAATGCAGGCAGCTTGCAGGTAACAAAGCTACGAAAGCGTAACAGACTCACCCATGTATGAATAACGGATATATGTAACGGATCAATTTTTTTGTAGAGTTGAGTTCAACTAAAATTGACTTTTTTTAGTAAAGAATACGAAACTACTGCTGCATATTATTATTGTATTATGAACTAAGGATTTATGAATCTATCCAAGAATGACCAAGTTGTGATGACATTATTCCTAGTATATCTAATAATTAAGAAACTATTGGACATTAGATACCTAGTACGAGTCAATACTTGCAAAATGGTCTGTACAGCTCAAATATAACCCTGTCGCCAATAGCATAGCAATACACTCATTTTGGAATCCTCATTTATATTGGGATAGTGTTGGTTGACAGCCAAATCACATGCGTTCATCACGAGATCCCGTAAAGTCGATGTACATATGATGTAACACCACTCATTCATAGCATAGCTTTGTTAGTAACTATACATGCCTACTCCTTTTCTAATGTATCCAAGCAATGCCAACATTCAAATGAAGCGCCGGGTTTCCTTATGATTCCGATGTATCTCACTATAGATTTTCGTGGCAAATATATTTAGAGAATTTAAATTATTAACATGAAGCAGGTACCAGATGAATCAAACCCAAAATCTTCAGGTGGTCTCGCTCACGAGTTCATCACTGGCAATGATGTCAAGTAGCAGTAAATGATTTACGTACTTAGGTTGTATGCAGAATGGGAAACTCACTGTAAGGGATACAGACACAAAATCGGTAGTTTTTTTTGAGAAGATTCCACTCTACCTCTGAAATTCCCATTATCCAATTTTATCCCATTGGAACTTGGTGGTTGATTACATTTCAGGCGTGACAAGTGTGGATTTAGGTATAATTGTCTTTAGTTCGGGAGTTTATTTCCATTTTGTTTATATTATTAGAAATAAAGTATAATATTTAGCGCCTACAAAAAAAATATTGCTCGTCAGTGTAATTATACACATATATCAGAGGTACGGTTCTGAGAACTTTAAACGTCGGGATGAATAATATTAACACCTTCACAACTGATCAGCAATCATGTATTTTCTATAGGTATTTCACGTTTTTCAATCTTTAATTCTGTGAATTTCTTAGTAAAGTTACTGTAAACTTAAGTTTGTTCAACAATTGATATATATCGCATGTGATTGCTGTTCGTTAGTCTCCCTAAAAGTCTAGAATAACCAATTTTGATAAATATGGTTTTAGGGGAAATGTGTCAAAAATGTTCTATGGCGTGCGATGTTCGCCGGGTGAACTAGATATATTACATAAAGGTACATTTTGTGACGAATCTTTGGATCTAATGAACCTATTTTAAAATTTATTTTATCACTAGAAAGCCACGCTATCTGCGAGTGTCATAGTCTAATTATATTGTTTTTATCCCAAAAAATCCGGGCGAAGTCGGAAATGACTGTCTAGTAAATAATAAGTATAGGTGAGATTGGTAAAAAATGTTCAATAGAAATTGGTTTGTATCATTTAATCGCCCTAAAAATGTACAATACAGATGCTGACATTCTCGAACAGCATAACAACACAAGACGATGACAATACACACGCAAAGTGTAACTGGCTTGAAAAAGTCACCATCTTCATATCATTATACTGCGAAATTTCCATAACATGATTATAATAACAGTCTACATATAAACCAGGAATAGGAATAACTGAATGTTTACGTACAACGTTTTATTTGCAGATTTTTATACTACATAATTAAATAAATTGCATTCCTGATGACACACTGGTGTGTAACACATTTACACATAATAATGTCCTTACACCACTATGAGGGTGAGGTTTCACACATTCTATTCCTTGGCCGTCCACTCCAGATTTTATACACTGAAACCTCTTTAGGATGGCAGTAGTAGTGTTCTTAAAAGTAATTAGTTTAGAAAGCGAAGAGCAGCAAGAAGGCCATCATAAGACAGAAGAGACCCATAGCCTCAGACAGGGCGAAACCCAAGATGGCGTATGAGAACAACTGCTGCTTCAGGGATGGGTTCCTGGCATAACCAATGATGAGGGAACCGAACACTGTTCCAATACCAGCACCTGAAATACCAAGTAAAGTTATTTAGCTTTTCTTTAGCTAACATAAAATGTCCTAATATTTGAATTTCAATACTGTTTTTGAAGGTTGAACAAGCTTATCATTCAAATATTTATGCACAAGTGATTTTTAACTAGCAACACTGCAATAATTTTATTTTTGCATGTGTGTAGTATATGAAAATAATAACAACATTTAACAGTTTTCTATGGACTTCATGATAATTGAAGCAAATTAAATGTTTCTTCTGTCCCAAAAGAAATAGTAAAAACATATTATGAAATCAAAGTAACATTAGTATATTGTGCTCACCTGAATAGTTAGTATTAAAGACATGCACCAAATAAAGCTTCCACCAGACACAATCACAATAAATAATATACACTGTACATAAAATTACTTAAAAAAAAATTAAACATAATAAATCTTCTAAAAAGCAAACAGCATCAAAAAGGCAATCATCAAACAGAAAAGTCCCATTGCCTCAGACAGTGCGAATCCTAGAATTGCATATGAGAATATTTGTTGCTTTAGCGATGGGTTTCTAGCATAGCCAATGATTAAGCATCCAAACACCACACCAATACCAATACCTGGAGGGAGTGATAAATCATGCTGTTAATGTGTTAAAAAGCTTCAATATGATTAAGCACATAAGACTCAATTCTTAATTACAAAGTTAATAATATTTAAATAAATGGGAATCATTAAAGGATAAATTTTTGTGAATGCTAATAAAATGTCATTCAATACCAGAGTATTGAACTAATATTGTATTCATTGATTTCAATGGAGCGTATATGGATTGCAAATGGTTTCCTCATTATGCAACTAATTGTTACATAAAAATTCCCATAATTAAAGTTTTCACCCAATCAAACATTTGATTAGGCAGTCTTTTCATAGATAAGATAAAACAAGTAATTTTTTTAGCAAAGTGGTTAAATTTAGGATATTCATGATTATAGTAAATGTGCAGTTATGGTTAAAAAAGAAAATAATGTATGTTTGTTTCAAGCCACATGCAAAGGCCCACCCATGTTATATAATAAGATCAATTTTAAGTGATTATGGTTATGAGGTAGCAGTTTTAAATCTGGTAATAACATGATAAAAAGCATGCACACAAAACCCTTAAATTGTGAAAATGTCTCACCAGAGCCAGCCACTCCTACTGTCGCCGCACCAGCACCAATGAATTTGGCAGCAGAGTCAATGTCTTTTGTGACAGATGTGGTTTGGAAGGAGCGCACTGCCGACAGCTGGGCTGGGGCAGCAGGCACAATGTGTGCCTGTGTGGGGACTGCTGCGAGTGGCCTCACAAGAGCTGTGTTGCTGAAGATCTGGAAATATATTGATGATTAATAAATAGAGATATCGACGACAAAACTTAAGCATTAAAAACTCCTACAACCGTCCAGGCCATTGATGCTAAAGATTCATCTTAAAGGGTTAAAAAAAGGAGAATTAAAATAATTTAAAAATGATTGATTTCATATTTATAAACATCCAATAAATATGACTAAAGAAATAGGGAAGTTAAAATTTAGTTTGCATTGCTTGATTATCAAGAACTACTTCATCTCTGAAAATCGAATTATGTTGTTATATAACAGCTGTGTAACAAATTGTGTTAAGTGCAAAGGTTTCGGGCGATATTTCTGTAGAATTTTTTAGCAATGAAACTTTATAGAAGTACTGAAGAATTGCTTAATTTAAGAGAAGAAAAAGCTAGGAATTGAGTAACCACTAATTAAAAAATTTACGTTTTGGAAGAGTAGGTACCTAACAATTTTTAAAATCCGGCTAAAATTCTGATAAATCTTTCAAGTTAAATGGAATACTTACAGCAGACCTGGCTGCAGGGGCGATCAATCTAGCAGCAGACAGCATTTTTGTGTTTAGTTTGGGTGCGGCGATCGATAACTGAAAGAATAATTTTTTCCTTAAATGCGAAGCCTATTTGGTGACTGGACGAGATCTAGTTGATAAATGATTAAGTTGAGGTTCTTGTCAGTTTGACCGCAGAGCGTTACGTAATTTACGAGACTACGTAACAGAGACCCAATCTTACTTCTATGTATCAGATTTTGCTTGTATCGACAATATTATCACAGATCTTAAAGCAAAATTAGCTTTGGAGGCGTATTTTACTGTAAACGTCAGTATATTACTAATAGCGGAAAATGGCCGATACGGCGAATGATTACCAACAGACAAATTATCCTCCGCAGTGGCAACTTACAAAATCACTAGCAAATATTAACACCAACACGCACTACGCGCCTATATTCGTCGAATATATCACTTTTTATTGAATAATGGTTTGCGATTTCAGCACTTTTTCACGATTACTGCAGTCACAATTCTCTACGACACTTACCAAAGAACACCGAGAAGGAGGAGACCGGCCTTTGGAATGTTCAATTTCTCAGTGGTGAAGTAAAACAGATTATAAAATCTATGCTGTCATTGGTTGACTTGCGCAGACTGCGAAATTTCCGCTCGGAACAGCCAACTCTTTATTGATCTGCGCGTATGACACATACGTTGAGTACTTTTTCTTAAAAAAAATTTTCCAAGTCACTAGGTTTTACTTTTTGTGTAACAAAAAAATATCTTAAAATTATTGAACTTATTTCGACATAATTTGATTATTTTTTAAGATAAATAAATTATAGTATTTTTACGAAAATTTTAATGAATACTGTTTCGTATTTGACTAGTGCACTATAGTCAATTCGACATGGCCGTCTTCATGATTAACATCTGTAAATTCAATGGCTGTGGCATAACTTTTCCTCGTCTGGCGGACCTAATCGAGCACATCGAAGATGTTCACATCGGTAAATATTAAATTAAAATCATATTCTTTCCTTTCAATTGATATTTCGATAATGTGATGTAAATGATGACCCCTCCCTTGATACGTCTTATCAATACGTCAAAGCTACCAACATAAGAACACCTTTTTTGTATGATTCTAAAATGCGGGAATTTCAGTGTTATTGAATTTATTTTAAACAGTTTATTTTGGTTTAATTATTTTTATCGTCAAACGTTAGTTGAAACAATAGAAACTTCGGCTAATAGCAGAGTGTTATTTATATGCATCTATAATTTGTAAACATTGAACAGCTGATGAATCAGTGTTTACAATATGGACTTATTTCTATTATTTACTTAATATATTTCTGTATCATAAAATAAAAGGAATAAAATTTGAATTTACAGATTATGATCCTGCAGTGGTCGAGCAAAAAGAGGCTTCGCAGCCAGCATGCATTCCACTTAGCTATGTTTTAAAATTTTTCACGGAAGCGTCCAGGCGGGAGATTCAAATGCCTCCGGCGGGCGAGGTCCGCAAGCGCCTGTTATCTGCGCCGAAAACCCCATCAGTGCGCAGCAGTACACCTACAGGTTATTGCACTTAGATCGTTAATACAGATGTACGTTGTTTTATTTTACTTTGACGTTTTTTGTGGTTGTATGCATCATGAGGACACAATCAGTTAGATTCGAAATAAATGATGCATCTAGTACCGAATTGTACAGTCACGTATCTGTGCAAAAATCATACATTCATTATAAGTATGTATGTTTATAGTTTAAACACACTACACTTGTTATGTAAAAAAAAACACAACATAGTATAATATGAATGCCTAGAAATTACAAATATTGGTAATCACTTCTTTATGTAGTAGGTCATTTATTTAATACATAAGTAGGTATATTAATTTAAAATACACCCGCAAGCAAATGTTGGCGGCCACAATTTGTCGACAGATTAAAATCTGGGGAAATAGATTATAATCTTCACAATCTTCTGGTTTTTACAATCCAACGGCGAGATCGATATTTCATGAACTCTGATATAGCTAGCTTGTCTGGGCTCAATTAAAGAAAATAGAAGGCTAGTCGCGTGTCCTCTTCCGCCTAATTAATCCTGCGATAGAATAAAATATAGTCCATTACACTCTGGAGTTATGAGGCAGTCTGATGGGAACATATTTTTATGATCGGTCTAGTTATTCATGTGTTTTTCGTTAGAAGCAAATAAATAAAGAGTATTTCAATCTTTCTATCGTATTAATAACATAAGATTAGACGTAATATACCTCAGTATTTACTGTACAATACAAACTTGCGTTTAACTTAGAGTAATAAGGCATTCGTTATAATCCTAAGGCTTACAAAGGGAGTTAATGAAACAAACCTTTGGAATTACCAGGTAGCGAAATGGATGACGAGGAAGTAATGAGCCCATCTGAAGACAGCAACGATTCGTGGACGAACGTTGAGGAATACAGCTCTGAATTCATTTTGCAGTATGGTGTCAAGTGAGTACTTTTTTATAGTTGCGTAATTAAAAAATATTGCTATCGAAGGAATTAAGGATGGATATTGGTAGAACGTATTTTTTTTATCTTTTTAGTGTAACAGCATTACATCGCGAAAATTATTATCTTCTTAACAGCCGCAAACTATATTCAAGACATAGGTATTAAATTTATTAAATTAGAATTGTCTAACTAGAGATACACAAAACCATTCTGATAAGGTCGTGTACGTGGCCTGGACGGGGCGCGTTATTTACGCTCTAAATAATATGTCCTATAAATACTAGGAGTATTTTAATGACTTTGAACATTATTGTCGAAAAACAGTTGTTCATTCCTTTTAATGATTTATACAACACCGCTAAGGCGATTTATGACAATTTTGTCTAGTTGTTTAGTGCCTACGTCAATATACACTGTGCAGTGGTATCCCGGGCCGGACGACACTCGTCTACAATGTGGTTGTTGTTGTTGTTCTTTAACCCAGACTGAATATTAATAAGCGACTTTATCTTGGGAGCGATCGAGTGAAATCGCTTTAAATTCGTTAAATG